>NC_056743.1:778011524-778026524 GCF_019279795.1 Protopterus annectens | reverse complement strand
TACATCACAAGATGGGTTGCAAACTGGCTGAGTGACAGAACCCACAGGGTCAGAGTTGCTGGTGCCATGTCAGACTCAAAGCCTGTCACAAGTGGTGTACCACAGGGCTCAGTCCTGGGCCCACTCTTGTTTGGCATCTACTTTTCCAGTACAAGCAAACACAGGAGGGTTATGGCTGACAAAGTTTGCAGATGACTGCAAACTGGGCGCCATAGTAGAAAACACATCTGACACAGATATCCTTCAGAAGGGTCTCACAGAAACGGATAACTGGTGCCAGAGCCATGGCCTAAAGTTAAATGCCAAAAAATGCATAGTCATACCCTTCGGGAAAAACAAGGTTACCCCTAGCTACCAAATAGGTGGCAATCCACTGAGCACAGAAGAAGTTATCAGGGACCTGGGGACCCAGGTTGATAGTAGTCTGTCATTCGACACCCATGTAGCTAAAGTAGTTAGGAAGACCTTCTACATTGCCCACCTTATCATGAAGGGATTCTCATCTAGATCAAGGGAGGTCATAGTCTCCCTATACTCATCACTCATCAGACCAATGATTGAGTACAATGCCCCATTCGGAATGTATCTGACCCGACACTTGCACCAGCTGGAGAGGCCACAAAAGTTCCTCACCAAAAGGATAAAGGGTCTCAAACATCTGTCCTATGCTGCCCGACTGAAAGAACTCCAGCTCTATTCAGTCGCCACGCTTGCTCAGAGGTGACCTTTGCCTAACATACAAGGCCATGTCAAACCCAGATTTGATGAATATGCTTCACCTCAAAAATCTAGATCCGTCAGAGCCACAAGGCGGGATACTTAAACCTCGACACGGCTATTAATAGGACGTGCTGGAGGGATAGATTCATCACCCAAAGACTCCCTATGCTGTGGAATAAAATCCCGGTATATGTGAGGCAGAGCACCTCGCTGGCCTTGTTCAAGAGAAATCTTGACCAATGGATGGGAGATCGCAGATATACCCCAGGGATTACCTCAGTGTCACTGCTCGACAGAGGCACAGCAAAATAATGGGTATAGTTCCCCATACTAAAGGGGTGGCGTAAGCCACAAAACTATGGGCTAGGCTTGTAAATGCCCTCGGGCAGATAGCCTAGTATGAACCTATGAACCTATGAACCTATATATATAAAAATATATATATGTATATATAAATAGATCTGTATATGGGTCTACTTTTGAGAAACTACAGTTAACCAAACAATAAAAAAAAAAATAAAACAAATACACTAAACTCACATATGCACCACCACACCCCTGCTACTAATATATATTAACTCCGAGATTGCACTACACTGGGGAAAAGGGAATATTCCCTTATCTGGACTGTACTGCAATCTGCAACAACAAACCCCCCTCCCATTCATCAGTTAAGGAGCACCGCACCTGCACCACTGCACCAGGAATTCTGTTTGGTTAACTGCAGTTTCGCAAAAGTGCATTTTCTGATAAATGCACTTTCCAAAACTGGACTCGCAAAACTAAGTTTCGCTAAAGTGTAAATTCGATGGGTCAAAGTAGACTCATATAGATAGATAGATACACACACACACACACACATACACACACACACACACACACACACACACACACACACACACACACACACACACACACACACACTCACACACACACACACAAACACACACACACACACAATTATGTCATAATAAATATATGCCACTAGAAAATCAAAGAACAAATCAACAAACCAAATCTGTCAAAAACAGTTTCCTCAAATCAACAAGACAAGCTTTAAACATGGATCCTGTTGGTTGGCAGGTCCTTTCTCCATGTAGCTACTGTCATAAAACGATGATTGATACATTGGGTTCAATGACCTAATGTTCAGTAAAGTGACATTTTGATAATATGAAGTGTAACTTCTCTCTCTTACTCACTTTCTCTCACTCTTTATTACATTTGTTTAAAATGAGTAAACTTTAAAATGAATATTAGGAGCTCTCTCTATGTTTTCAAAAGTAAAACTAGTGTTGAAAACTGGAAGTCTGCAACAACTTAAATGCATTGGGGAGAAATATTTACGTATAATCATGGCAGCAAATTGGAATAATCTTCCATAAAATATTTGAAGTGAAGCTAACTACTCCACTTTTAGGGAAAACTGGCAAACTATTTAATGGAATCCTACTCTTGAAAATATTTTAGAGAATATTGATAGCTCAGGTTTAGCTACTATGCATAATGATGTACTTAATTTCTCGCTCTCTCTTTCAGTTCCACTATGAACTTACATTGAGATGAATTACAAATATTTATGACATTTTTCTTTGGTCCAAAATTCTATTCCTAAATCATCTCTATATGACGTGTCAGCACTTGTAACATAGAGTGCCCCCCCCCCCCCAAAAAAAAAAGATTGAAAGTCCAGGAGAAGAGCAAATATCACTCTTCTTTGAACTTTTGCAGGATAGAAAGTCCTCCCACTCCACAAACTTATACACACATACCAACTCTGAGATTGCCATACCACAGAAAAAAGGGAATATCCAGGGAAATGGTCATCTCAGAAGTGATATATGTAAGTGCTTTTTTTCAACCATTCAGTCTCTGTGTTTTGGGACATGCTCTAGCAAGTCCTGGCATTTCAAATAGTTACTTACTAAATCTCTACTCTATCTTTTTTATTACTGTAATGTTATCTGAATATTTTATATCAGTGTTTCTGATGTTATCACTATATTGTATACATTTTGCAAACTACTACAATCCTGCACTTTAAAATTCCCTGTTTAAAACTTGTTATATACTCCTATAACACCTGTAAAATCTATGATTTTTGTCTTAATTATAAATATTTTTATTTCAGTTGTTTACCGCCTACATACATTGTATATTATATAGTAAATATTTTCTGCATGTGGCCTAGTCTAAGACCATAAAGGGTCCATGAACCATCCCTCTTACTAATTAAAAAATCGAAGAAGCCCGTTAAAAAAATCAAAGCCACCATTAAACATAACTGCTAAGCAGGGTACTGTACCTCATCAGGATAAACATTTCCATCTGTATTCCATACTCACTCACATAAACAAGAAAAATCCTAAGTAAACAGAGCACGAATCAATCTTTCATATTGTCCTGAAAAGAATAAGCTAAACAGTAAAATGATAGTAGTGTTTGGTCTCTGTTCACTTAATTGCTCTGCTTAAATTAATTACATTTAAATGGAACACAGGAGGTACAACGCTGATGTTACTTTCTAACACAAAACCACTTAAATGATATGTACTTTTCTATCCATGCAGAAGGTAGCATCCCAGTGTTGACTAACAAGGACACAACTGCTTACCGGGGGAGGGGGATGTTCTCCCATATACTTCAATGGCAGCTTCACCCCTAACTTAAGTTGTTGTTGCTGTGACTTTCGGCTTTTCCCAGTTAGGGGTCGCCACAGCGGACCTCCGGTCCGCTAATGATTGGCAGTTGATTTTTACATACCGAGTTGCCAGCCCTGACGCACAGCCTTCAACGAAGGTACATCCATTCACGCATGTCTCCACGCAGAAGATGCTCTAACTGAGAGTCGAACCGGACAGCGTCTTACTCTGAGGCTACAATGCTACAGCAGCACCCTAACTTAAGTATATAACCAAATTGTCACACATCTATTCCAAAGGTGTTAGTTTAATTTTTGAATGAAAAACAAAGAGCTGTACTGAACTGCTTAAGACAAGAACTGTTTAGCTACTTGGCATTTTGCATATTTTTTCAGTAGTTGCCAGATATAATCCTCTTATACAGAAAATTATTGTACTATATAGACCAGTAGCATGGACTGCTGCTCTTTGCTCTATTAAGTGGCAACATTTTTGTCCTAGAGAGAACATGAATTTATACAAACACTGCAACTTTCTGTTCAGATGGCAAAAACAAAAATCAGTGCTTCTTAATTCACTTTCCATGTAACAAACTCTCGAACATTAGCTTTTTATAATTCAGAATAAATAATACAGAAAATCGTCTCCATCTGTTGCGGACTAAACATAGCAGAGTCCTTTTTCCTGAACATGCATTAATAGATTTGTATCATTATGTTCTTTTCCATGTATTTGAATTGATGTACTTGTCACACTGAACAAATGAAATAATGTAGTAACTACTTTACTGGAAAATGAAAATAATGACATTTTATTTTACAGTTAGCAGAATGAGTAACTTCTCCTCTATTTGATATAACCAACTTTAATTATTCTAAAAAATGAATATTTGTTCTGTATTTTCTAACATCATAAAGGAAGACATTATATATCTGCACCCCTACACACACACACACACACACACACACACACACACACACACACACACACACACACAGCCGGCCTTAGGCATAGACCAACTAGACGGCCGCCTAGGGTGGGACTCTAGCAGGGGCACTTTTCTAGTAATTTGGATGGTGTAGATAGGCCAGGAATGGGGCATAGGGTGGTGTTGGGTGGCGGTGTGGAGACCTTTTGCCTAGGGCACCAGTTGACCAAAGGCTGGTCCTGCACACACCCACATACACAAAAGAGAAAGGTATATGTATATGTATGTATGTATGTATGTATGAACATATACATGCCCACAACCTGTAATGTCATTAGCAAAGCTGGAATTTTGGAGTGAGGAAGTGTGGAATATCCATGTTCTATAATTTTCCATTGCAAACACCAAACAAACTGGTATCAACCAAGAATAACGTGAATGCATTTTTTTATTTGTTCTCTTCTGGTTGTACCATCACTGAAGTTAACAGTATTGTGATATCTCCCAGAAAATGATATATTGTGAATATATTTTCAAACATGTAGTACCACTAGGATATTAGGTCAAGTAATTCAGTAACAAGAGAGGGATCTTACACAAACCTGTATTATAATGAAATTATAGCATGTAATAATTTATACTGATGTTTCTTAACAATTGTACATCAGAAAAATTATTTTCCAATTCTGTCCACAGCATACTGTGGAGTTACTCTTTCTTTCACAATCCTTCAGAACATGGCAGTTTTTAATTTGAAGAAAAGTATGAAGACAGTACATAGAAATAAATTACGTATGCATAGCTTCTATTTATTTTATTGATTTTGTTTAGTGGAGGGAAACATTGCTCAAGACAACACTTTCCTAGTCACATCATGGCATCTACCTTGAATAAATATAATATTTATTCTTTATTCATATCGCAATTATGATAATGTTTAAGTAGAAATCTGACAATGTAAGAATGCTTGAAAATGTTACCATCATAAAGAGCTTTAATTTTCTACTGTGTATGTTCTGAAAAAATGCACTTAGCAAATATTTGATTTTTTTTGTATACTGGAGAGCTGCAGGTATAGATGATCTATATTGTACTACTGGCACTATAGGAAATAGCATCTACCATTTTTCCAACAACTATCACTAAAGAACACTGCATCAATGGCTTCTGGTAATGTCCCATGATGCCTCCTAAATAGTTTGAAACAAGTCCACTTAGGCCTACAGGAATCTGTTCAATCACAGCCTCCAGACAGGCTTCATCCCTATGGAATGGAGAACTGTAACTGTCATCCCCTTACACAAAGGTGGAACATCAACAGACCCATGGAACTACAGACCCATAAGTTTGATTAGTTGTATATGCAAAATTCAAATTCATGGAAAGAATTCTTCTGGACCTGATAAAGACATAGGAAATTTTCCCAGTATGCTTTCCTCAAGGACAGGTCATACCTGCTACACTTGGTGTACTTCTTCAAGAAGGTCACTTGAGCCATGGATGAGGGCAAAATGGTACATACTGCCTACCATGACCTGGCAAAAACATTTGACAGAATACCTCACTTGGGTATTGTAGACAGCTCAAATTTTGGGACATAAATCCTTATGTCACCCTATGGATAGCCAAATGGCTCACAGATAGGACACACAAAGTTAGCGTGGAGGAAGCCATCTTTACCAAGAGGTTTCTGTTACTACTGATATCCCACAGAGTTCAGTACTGGGACCCCTTCTTTTTGGAATATACTTCTCTGAAGAGCCTTTGGCTGACCAGATTTGCTGTTGATTACAAGCTGGGTGCAATCACTGATTCCTCCAAAGATGTAGATATCCTCCAAGAATGTTTGACACAGACAAATAATTGGTATCAGAACCATGGCCTGAAGCTCACTGCTAAAAAAGTACATAATTATACCCTTTGGGAAGATTACCACCATTGCAAATTACAACACTGATAGTAATCCCCTAAGAGTAGACCTAGTGGTAAGGGACTTGGGAATTCAGGTTGACAATAACCTGAAGTTTGATCACCATGAGTCCATGGCAGTCAGAAAATCCTTCTACATGCAGCAACTTATATATAATGGCATGGCATCCAGATCTAAGGAGATCATAGTCCCATTATATTCAGCCCTCATTAGACCATTAGTAGAGTAGAGTGCACCCTTCACCATGCATCTGACCAGACATCTGCAACAGCTGAAGTAGCCACAGAGGTTCTTCATTAAAGAATACAGGGTGTAAAAAAATATGTCTGATGCGGACTGCCTCAAGACATTCCCCCTGTACTCAGTCTGCTACAGACTACTGAGGGGGTCTATGCCTAATCTACAAGGCATTTTCCAATCTAGATCTGATTGATCTGTAACACATTCACAAAGCAAACAGTACTAGAATTACTCGATCTTAGAATGTAAACTTTGTCTGTGACATAAATAAAGCATGTTGAAGGGACAGATATGTATCTCAGAGATTATCCCTTCTCTGGAACAGGCTCCCACTTCATGTGAAACAGAGCTCATCTTTAAGCATATTCAAATGAAATTTGGATCAATAGATTGGAAATCGCAAATTCAACCTTGGGTTGTCGTCTGTGGCCCTAATAGCTATTGGCAAATTGTTAATGCCTTAAGGCACAAGCATATATCTAAGCTATTCTAGACAGTGAACATTTATAATTGGGAAAACTGGGGCATGAATAGCTGGGCTTTAAAAGCTCTAGGGCTAGTTAACCTAGTAACCTCCTATGATGCTGTGTTTAACATGATATTATTTTACAAGTCCTACAATTTTATGCACTCATATGCAATCAGGGATCAGAAGCTTTTATGATTTTTTTAAACAAGTATTAACACATAAGTGTGCATCTGAATACCAACATAAAGTAGAAATCTGACAGTCTGTAGATGAGATGTTGTGTCATCAGTACACAAAAGCTATCATGTGTGCAAGGATGGATATCATCATTAAACTATACACATTATACACATCAAAGAAATATTAAAAAAGTAGCTGGCAATGTGACTACCTCACAGACTGATTGACGTGCTCCCTTACTGTTAGGAACACCTCCTCATTTATGCAGATCCAGATCTAGCTCCATAGACACCTGTGTAGGGCCCAGTGCTAGCCTGGGGCATTGTTATTATAATTAGTGCTACAAAGCTCATCATTCAGCCATTGTGATCAAATTTCTTTCTGAGAGATTGACGGATGTATAGTTATGCTGGTCATGGCTAATTTTTCATGACTGAGAGCTTCAACCTTTGTGAACATTGGTACAGTAACAGTAAGAGAATCTGTGTCCCAAACCCACCCCAGTCACTATCATCCCTGATCCTACCCCCTTCATTGCACAACTGTGGCACAGTAGCCCAGATTATAAATCTCCTTTACTCCTGTTGAGGTATCAAAGTGACTAACTGACTGGTTTAGTCTCACTGCTTGCTGCTGGAGTTGGTAGGATCTACTGATCTACTGATGAAGTTTCTATTGCTGCTTTCTGTCTGTGGCCAGAGTTTGTTGTATCCACAGATGAATTTATTTAAAATCTAAATATGTTGCACTACTACCCTGTTTGTGTAACTGTTACTGCGGTGGTGGTGCTGCGGTAGCGTTGTCACCTCACAGTAAGACGTTGTCCTGTTCGATTCTCAGCTAGAGCGTCTTCTGTGTGGAGACATGCGTGAATGGGCGTACCTTCGTTGAAGGTTGTGCATCAGGGCTGGCAAATCGGCACATAGAAATCTACTGCCAATCATTAGCGGACCAGAATTCCGCTGTGGCGACCCCTAACCGGGAAAAGCCTAAAGACACAACAACAACCCTGTTTGTGTAACTACTAAATATTCTGTACTAGCAGCAGCAGCAAGCAAGCTGGCAATGCAGAATTTGTTTGTCTGTCAACTCCCAATCAGTGTATGAAAACTCTTAACAGTTATTTTGTCCTATTTACACATGAGACAAATCCTAAGATGTATACTTAGATTAAATGTTTAGAGATAATTAAAATTAGCGATATCAAATGCGTTATGCACTTCATCATATGAAAGTGGAAAATTACACATTCTGTTACTGAAGTCAAACATAACTATTTCTGCTTTCCAGTAAAAGCACTTTCACTTGGATTAAATGTTTTGTGATAATTAAAGTTAGCTGTATCACATACTTCAGCATATGAAAGTGGAAAATTACACATTCTGTTACTGAAGTCAAACATCATTATTTCTGTTTTCCAGTAAAAGCACATTCAAAGACCAGTATTGTGTTATCAGTTCAGTGACATTCACCTTGAAAAGTAAATACAAATTAATTAAAAAAAAAAATAACAATAAGTAATAGCAATTATGGAATCCAAATGGGTCTACCATGTTTAGTTTACAATAAATGTGGATTATTTTCTGTTTTATTTTATACATAATTTTATAAAGCTGTAGTATAGGGATTGACAAAATTATAAGCAAATGCACTGATTTTCATTTCTGTCAGCTATACTGAGTATGACCATATTTGAATAAGCTCACTTTTCCTTTTAATCAACATTCTAATGTTTGCAGAGGAAAGTACAGTTTCCATACAACTTATCTATAGAGTAAAACAGATTCCTTTTTAAGATGATCAAAGAAAAACATTAAAAAATGTGAATTTTTTTTTTTTACCTTAAACATTTCTTAAACTGTGCTCATCTTAAGTAGTTCTCAAACAGTTTTCAAGAATTAACATGCAGATCTTCTCAACTTAAACAGTTCCCACTGAGTTCTTTCCTTAAGAAGTACTCTTCTGCATTTCTTTCAAGTAGTTCTTAAACGATTCTTAAAAGGAATTCTTTAGCCATTCTCCATTTAGGCAGTTTTTAAGCTGTTCTTCCCTAAAGCAAGTATCAAGCAGTTGCTCTGATAAACATTTCTAAGCAGTTATGCTTTTCTCCTCTTAACCACATCTTTAGCATTTCTCTTAATTAGTTCCCAACAGTTCTCAAACAGTTGTTTACAAGTGGTTAAGCATTTTTTCAGCATATTCTATTAGCATTTATCAAGCAGCTCCCCTTTTCAGTAGTTCAAAAGCAATTCCTAACCTTTTCATACATAGTTTTATGGAGTTCATAAGCATTTTGTAAACAATTATCGTATGCAGTTCCATTCTTCAGCAGTACTGAAACAGTTCTCTTTTTATCACTTTTTAAAAAGTTATAAGCAATTCCTAAGATGCTTTTGTTGATTTGCATATCACCAGCACAGCAATTTTTTAAATGTAAAATATGCAGTTTATACTTCAAGGGCAACAGCCACTAAATTTGTAGATGAAGCACTAAAATGCTAGGTTGTTTTGTCAAAAGCAACCTATTCATTAGTCACAGTTCTCTTTAATGTGGAATTATTCAGATGGCTTTTACTTTTGCAGAGATTGTGCATGTTAACTGATTTTGTTGCACTACTTACTGGAAAAAAACTTCAAAAATATAAATGGAAAATGCACAATAACAAATAGTGATATATTAAATATAGAATATAATGTAGTACAATCAGGAAGGTGAACAGCACCAACACTTATGCATGGTCCTAAAATGTGTTCAAGGGAACCATGATTTGAAAACAGCCACTTAATCCATGTATTTTCTATGAGTGTGGGTTTCAAAGCTTTTTAATGAATGTGACTATAAAGGCAGAAAAGTTTGCAGTGTCTGTTTTCATTGTAAGACTGAATTGTTTTATTTAGCAATTGGCTGTCAGTGTTTGTGCTATAAAATTTGTATTAAAAGTTTTAAATTAAATCCAAATATCTATAATCAATGTAAAAATAAAGAAAATAATATGCCAATTGATAGGTTTGAACAGTGTTTATTGTGAATGTGGAGTGATGGCCAAGAAATGGAACATAGGAATGGCTGCATCAGGGGGGTGGGGGATCAGGGATACATTACCCTGGCTAGGGCCCCGTTTGACCAAGATCTAGCTCTGGTCTGTTGACACATGACAATAGAACCCCCTGGCTCATAAAGGACAGAGAAGGACAAACCTAATACTCCAATGAGCTGCTCTGACTTCTGAGGTGCTTCCATATCAGGCCTTAGGCGTAGGTCAGCTGAGAGCGTCTATATTACCCGATCTAATGTTTAGGTTAGCGAATACCTAAACATCGAACTGGTAATATCAAAAAATTAAAACAGCAAACAGACAATTTAATGTAGGGAATGAATTCCCTCAGCTGCAAAAAAAAAAACATTTTTAAACCCAAAATGAAGTGGGGGGGCTCTGCCCCCACCCCCCCAACTAAATATACCAACTCTGAGATCACTCTACAGTGGGGAAAGGGGGAAAATCTGCATTACAGTCAAAGGAATTCTTTCCCTGCGCTAAATCAGCCATTCACGTTTTTTTGCTTTTGCTATTACCAGATCGATGTTTAGGTATTCGCTAACCTAAACGTTTGATCAGGTAATAGGAACCCAAATAAGCGTCCGCCTTGGGTGCTACTCTAGGAGAGATGATTTTCCAGTGATCTGGATGATGTAGATAGGCCAGGATAGAGGCAAAGGATGGTGTGGGGGGGGGCTCTGTAGAGACCTTTTGCCTAGGGAACCAGTTGACCAAAGGCCAGTTCTGGGTGCTTCATACTAGCACATGTCAATGAAAAGGGGCACCCCTTTTACTCATGTTAGCTGAGACCTTTTTCTGTCTTTCTGCTCACAAAAAAGAAATCCACAAATCCCCAAAACCAAAGTGACAAGTCCTTCTAAAACATGAATAATCAGCAACATTGCCGCGACAATAACACCTACTCCTTTTTATTTTTTTTTTAAATATCCTCCCGTTGCACATTAAAACACCAAATTAATGTGGAATCATGTAATAGCTTACCTTACAAAGTCACTAAACTAAGCAAGTTGCTGAGTAGTCTCCTGCTGCATGGAATTTCCCAAAGCAACTGCAGCACCAAAGTGGTAAACTCCTACCTGATGGGGGGTATAAATAACTCAAGGCTGGTGACACATCTTCATCTTGGTCACAATCTCACAATTTGTTTTGCAAGCAAAACTTCCTTTGACATCCCCCATGGTAATCTTATAAATACAACTGTGTATAAATGCATTGGTCTGTATTTAACTGTTTTCATTACATTTATAGTGATCACAGAAACTTGGATTTAATTAATATTTATATTTTTAAAGATTACAACAAAAGCACTGACAACCAGTTGGTAAACAAAACAAAAAACCTGTTCTATTGCATGTTCTATTGCAGTAGACTTAGAATGAGCAACAGTAAACACACATAGGTTCATAGGTGTGTACTAGGCTAATGACCCTGGAGCCTTTACAAGCATAGCCCATAGGATTACCCTGGCATCATGCCACCCGACCTTAGTTTTCAGTGACTCTGTTGGGTAGAGCCACTGGAGAGATCCCCGGGGTGAATTTTCTCTTGAAGAGGGCCAGTGAGGTGTTATGTTTGACATGTATTGGAAGTCTATTCCATAGCATGGGCAGTCTCTGGGTTATGAACCTGTCCCTCCATCACGTTCTGTTGATTGTGGTAATGAGGTTGAGGTCTCTGGAGTGTGTGGTGTGGAGAGATTGGGATTTCTTTAGATGTAGCATTTCTAACAGAGCTGGGACAGACATGGCTTTGTAAGTCATGCAAAGATCGCCTCTAAGTAGGCGATATGATACAGAGAATAGTTGGAGTTTTTTTAATCTGTCCATATAGGACAAGTGTTTAAGGCCTAGGATCCTCTTTGTGAGGTACTTTTGCAGCCTGTCCAGTTGTTGCAGGTGTCTAGTGAGGTACATGCCAAATGGGGCATTGTACTCAATGATTGGCCTAATGAGGGAAGAGTAGAGGGAGACAATGACCTCTTTCTTCCTGGATGCAAAACCCTTAGTAATGAGATGTGCCACATAGATGGACTTTCTGACCACAGTGGCAATATTGTGGTCAAAAGAGAGGTTACTGTCAGCATGTGTTCCCAGATCTCTTATAATGCCTTTTGTGTTCAGTGGACTACCACTGATGTGGTAATTCATGGGAACTGGATTTTTCCCAAAGGGAATGAAGACACATTTTTTGGCATTGCGCTTGAGGCCATGGTTCTGACACCAGTCGTTGGTCTCAGTGAGGCCTTTCTGTAGGATGTCAACATCACTTGGGGAGTTAATAATGACTGCCAATTTGCAATCACCTGCGAACTTTGTCAGCCAGAGTCCCTTCGTATTGGCCTGGACTTCTGAGAAATAGTTACCAAACATGAGAGGACCCAGAACCAATCCCTGTGTGACTTCACTCATGACAGGTCAGCAGTCTAACTTGGAGTCAGCTACATTCACACTGTGGGTTCTATCTGTGAGCCAATTTTCAACCCACCTAGTGATACAGGGGTTGATTCCTGGCTTAGTGAGATTTTCTGTGATTCCTGAGTGGGGAATGGTATCAAAGGCCTTGGCCAGATCAAGATAGGCTGTATGAACCACCTTGCCAGGCTGTATGAACCATCTTGGCTTCATCCACAGCTCTGGTGACTGATTCAAAGAAGTTGACTAAGTTGAGAAGGCATGGTCTGCCATTCTCAAAACCCAACTGTGTGGGATCCAGAGTTTGGAGATTCCCTACATCCTTGTTTATTAGGTTCATGATGATGTGTTCCATAGCTTTGCATATCAGACTAATGGGGCGATAGTTACCAGGGTCTGTAGTTGCTCCTCCTTTATGGAGAGGGATGACTATAGCTGTGTGCCATTCAGTAGGGACAAAGCCTGAGGTGAGGCTGTGATTAAACAGGGAACACAGGTGAGGTGCCAATTCACTTTGTAGTTCGTGTAGAACACAACCAGGGATATTGTCAGGCCCCATAGAAGCTGTATTCTTGGCCTTGGACAGTGCTGTTTTAACCTGTGCAGCAGTAATACTGGGTGCTTGGCAATCTACTGGCATTATGATTGGTCCTTTGGGGGGGGTAAAGTTGGCATTGAATCTGTCAGCCAGTTTATTGGCAATATCTGTTGGCTCATTATAGGAGGTACCATTGTGCAGTAGCTCAGAGCAAATCTGGGTATTGCCATTGAGATTCTTTACATAACTATAGAAGGCCTTGTGGTTGTCTTTACTATCTGTTGCAATTCTGTTTTCATAGCTAGCTTTAGAGGATTTGATGAGGGATCTCAACTTTTTGTTGAGGCTGATAAGGGAGATTTTCCAGTCTTGGGACTTCACCTTATTCCGCATCAGTTTCCTCCTTCTGTTGTAGAGTTTGTTTATGGCAGGGGACCACCAGATTGGCTTCCTTTTTTGGAGGAGAGCATCTTGGTTCTATTGGGTATGGTGAGATTCATGTATTTGTCTATGTGTTCATACAGTGCACTGGTGTATGATTTGGCGGTCATGCAACTATTCTGCATTTGCATGGGTGCCGTGAAGTTAGCCACCTCTGTTTTTGGAGCCCAAAGTTAGCTTTGGAGAAGTTTTTCATGGTGGTTACCTTTGCGGGGGGGGGGGTGGATTTCCAAGGTGATTAGTTTGTGGTTGGAACTAACCGGGGAGGAGTTGACTATTGGTGTAGAGCAACGGTCGCCCATGTTAGTAATGACCAGGTCAAAGATGTTGCTACCTCTAGTGGGGGTAAGAACGAGCTGGTTAATGAATTCCAGAAAATGTTGGGCAAGAGTATTGTACACGAGTAGTTTTCCAAGTTAATGGAGGAATAGCTGAAGTTGCCCAGTATGAGCGTGTTAGGTTGTACCCTAATATTCTCCAAGGTGCTTAGGAATGTGGAGTGTGAAGTGTGAGTCTTGGGACATGGTTGGGGACATATAACAGGCTACAAACTGAATTGCTGTCCTACCCAATGTAAGTTGCACCTGCAGTGTCTCTGATGTGTTATGTTGGGCTACCAGTCTGGAGGTGTGCGCATCCTTTATCAATATGAAAACACCACCACCTTTGGAGCTTCAGTCTAAGTTCTGGGGCCGAAAGGTGTGGAATGAGTTATAGCCTAGTAGTGCATGGATCCCATCTGCTGCCTTGAACCAGGTCTCTGTTACAGCACAAATGTCGATGTTCTCCATTTTAAGGATTGCTTTGAGCAAGTGCATTTTGAGATTTAGACTTCTAGCGTTGAGCAGCATGGCCCTCAGATTGCATTTGTTTGTACCTGTTATGGTGGTAATTTGGTCTTTGGAACACTGCCTAAAAAAAGCCGCTATAGGGGTGGCAAGTGCCTTGGCCAGTATCCAGAAGCCCAGGGGTGACAGATGCAGGCCATCTCTGGCAAAACGTCAAGGTCTGTCAGTCATGTCATCTCAGGCAGACAGATACTGGATCCCTTTAAAATGACACCAGAAACTTAGCCATTTGTTGGAATCAATCATTTTTTGCTTGTACTGTGGTATTATTCTGGGTGATGGTAGGACGCTGCTCAGGGCTAGGGTCATACCCGCCTGGACTACATAATCCGAGAGCTCCTCCATGTCTCTTTTCATGTAGTCCAGGGAGGTACATCTCAGGTCATTCACACCCACATGTACAATGAGAGTCATATGTGTACCTGTTGTTGAGTGACCTGAGTGCGTGCATTATGTGGTGGATCCTGGCACCTGACAGGCAGCTGACTGTTACTGTCTCCTTATTCAACCTAGTGAGTGGGACATCAGTGTGCCTCACTATCAAGTCACCTATGACTAGTGTGCTGGGCATGCTGTTTTGCCTTAGGGGCTTTG
>NC_056743.1:777984024-778006524 GCF_019279795.1 Protopterus annectens | reverse complement strand
ACATCAATACCCTGGCAACACAAAAGAACAAGCAAGCAAATAATTAGGGTGAAGGGATGGGAGGTAACTGCAACAGTCATCTTATAGAACATCTGCTGTGATCTAGTAGAGCATCTGCTGCTATGGTAAGCTTTATTTACACAGATTTACTCTGTTCAATGCATAGGTTACTGGTGCAGAAGCCTAAGCTAAATGCATGGATTACCATAGCTTAAAAATGTAACAAAGGAAGGAGATACATAAAGTATGACTCTCAGAGGCCATGGAGAATGGTTCTAGCAAAGCCTATTCTAGATATGGTAAAGGAATCCAGTTTGTAATGCTTTGTAAAAGTGCATAGTAGAATAAGCCTGCAGCACTGCCTGGAAATGGCTTATTAAGGTAAATGTAAATAAATAAAATAAATAAATAAAATAAAGCAATTGCAAGAGACAACCACTGAAAATGGTTGGCTTTGATACTGGTGTATACGCACACATATGTATGCAATTCTTTTCCCACTGAACATGCCACCAAAAAGTCGAATAGGAAATCATTAAACCAAATTTCCTGATCACACTTTTTAAAGCAAGAGGACAGGCTTCAAATATGGATCCTGCAGGTTGGCAGTCCTGTTCTCCATGCAGCTACTGTCAGCAGTATGACGTTTGATGTATTGGGCTCAACGACCTGATATCCAGCAAAATCAAAATTTCAAGTGCACCTCTCTCTGTCTATATGTGTATTATGTTTATGTAAAATGGATATTAGGAGCTCTCAATTTGTCTTTAGAAGTAACAGTAGTGAAAACATAAAGGGGAAATGTTCAGGAAGATCATGCTAGCAAACTGGGATAAACTTCCAGAAAATTAGAAGTGAAACTAACTACTCCACTTGTAGGGAAAGTTGGCAAACTATGTAAAAGAATTCTACTCTTGTAAATTTTTCAGAGATGATGGATAATTCAGGATATATCCATAATGCTTTTCTTTTACTTCTGTATCCCCCTTCACTTCCATCATGCTTTTACACTGAGATTAAATATTCATCAAATGTTCATTACTTCTGTCACCTCCATTTCAAAGTTCTGTTCCTAAATATCTACTTTCTTTGTGTTTTTGCTACAAAAGTATCTGAATATTTTACATCGCCAATTTTTCTTATGGTGTCACAATTTTGTATGCATTTAGCTAACTACTATAATCCTGCACTTTAAAAATACATGTTTAAATCCTTTTATATATACTCACGACACCTGTAAAATCTGTGATTTCATCTGAATTGTTAATATTTGCATTTCACTTATTTACCTTGTACATAAATTTTCCATTGCTACCTCTATTATGTTCTGCTTGTGACCTGCTCTACAACTGTAAAGGGACCATGGCCATGGACTTACCCACTTACAGATAAATGTAAGAAGCCCACCAATCACAAATCTATTGAAAAAATAAATACCACCATTAAACATAACCACTAACTATAGCACTGTATCTCATCAGGATAAACATTTCCATCTGCATTCCATACTCTTATAACCAAGAAAACTCCCAAGCAAACAGAGCATGAATCAGTATTTCATATCATCAGGAAAAGAATAGCTTGAAATAGTAAAAGGAAAAGTAGAATCTAATCTGTATTCAGCTAAATGCTCTGCTTAAATCAATGTCATTTAAATGGAACACTAGAAGTGCAGCCTTTCTGCTACTTTGACACAAAACCAGCTAAATGATATGTACTCTTTCATCCAACAAGAAGCTAGCATCTCAGACTGAACATAGGTTCATAGGTTGGTACTAGGTTATCGGCCCTGTGGCCTATAGAAACCTAGCCATAACAATTCCCTGGCTATTTCTTCCTACAGTATTTACTTCCCTGGACCCCTGTCTAGCAGGGTGACTGACGTGATCCCTGGGGTGAATTTCCTATCTCCCATCCAATCGTCAAGGTTCCTTTTGAAGAGGGCCAAAGAGGCACGCTGCTTGACATGTATGGGCAGTCTATTCCAGAGTCTGGGGAGTCTCTGGGTCAGGAATCTATCCCTCCAGCATGTTTTGTTCATTGTGATGACAAGGTTTAGCTCCCTGGAGTGTGTGGCTCTGAGGGATTGGGATTTCTTTAAGTGTAGCGTGTCCAACAGCTCTGGGTTTGACATGGCCTTGTATGTTAAGCAGAGATCGCCTCTGAGTAGACAATACGCGACAGAGTATAGCTGGAGTTTTTTTAGATGGTTAGTGTAGGGCATATGCTTTAGGCCTGTGATTCGTTTAGTGGGGTATTTCTGCGGCCTTTCCAGTTGTTGCAGGTGTCTTGAGAGGTACATACCAAATGGGGCATTGTATTCTATAATGGGTCTAATGAGGGATGAGTACAGTGGGACAATGACCTCCTTATTTCTGGATGAAAAGCCCTTAGTGATGAGGTGTGCCACATAGAAAGATTTCCTGACTGTTGTGGCGATATGGTTATCGAAGGTGAGACCACTGTCCACCTGTGTCCCTAAGTCTCTTATCACACTTTCGGTGACCTATGTGGTATTTCACGGGTACATGTTTTTTCCCAAAGGGGATAACTATACATTTCTTGTCATTGAGCTTGAGCCCATGGCAGTGGCACCAAGCATCTGTTTCTGTAAGGCTCTTTTGTAGAATATCCACATAATTTGGGAATTCAATAATGGCTCCCATTTTGCAGTCATCTGAGAACTTTGTTAGCCAGAGTCTCTTAGTGTTCACCTGTACTTCAGAGAAGTAGATGCCAAACAAGAGCAATCCCAGGACTGAACCCTGAGATACTCCACTTGTCACTTGTCTGGAGCTGGATTTGGAGTCAGATACTTTTACAGTGCGGGTTCTGGCAGCAAGCCAGCTGGCAACCCATCGAGTGATGTAGGGATTAATGCCCAGCTTAGTAAGTTTATCTATGATTCCAGAGTGGGGGATGGTGTTGAGGGCCTTGGCAAGGTCCATATAGGCTGTGCGGACCACCTTACTTTCATCCACAGCTCTGGAGACTGATTTGAAGAAGTCAATAAGGTTCAGGAGACAAGATCAGCCCTTCATGAACCTAAACTCGGTGGGGTCCAGTGTTTGAAGGTTGCCAATGTCTTGCCATGGCCTTGTAGATCAGGTTTGTCAGACTGATGGGGCGGTAGTTCCCAGGATCCAAGGTGGATCCCCCCTTGTGGAGTGGGATAACTGTAGCTGTGCGCCACTCAGAGGGCACAAAGCCTGAGGTGAGGCTATGATTAAACATGACACTTAGGTGAGGTGCCAGTTCATTTTGTAGTTCATGTAGTTCACAGCCCTGGATGTCGTCTGGTCCCATGGATGCTGTATTCTTAGCTTTGGAGAGTGCGTTTTTTACCTTTGTGGCCGTTATTACCAGAATTTGGCAATCTTTCAGTATTGAGATGGGCCCTTTAGGGGGTGAGAGGGGGGTGAAGTTGGCACTAAATCGGTCTGCCAGGATATTGGCAATATCCTTGGGATCAGTATATTTAATGCCATTCTGTTGTAGCTCAGAGCAGATCTGAGCATTGCCATTTAGATTCTTGACATAACTATAGAATGCCTTGTGGTTGTCTTTGGAATCTTTGGCAATTTTATTTTCATAACTAGCTTTGGAGGATTTTATGAGGGATCTCAGCTTCTTACTGAGGCTGGTGAGGGAGTTTTTTGCATCCTGGGATTTTCCCCTTTTCTGCAACAGTTTCTTCCTTTTGTTGTAAAGTTTGTTATGGCAGGGGACCACCAGATTGGCTTCCTTTTTTTGGAGGAGAGTGTCTTGGTTCTATTTGGGATGGCACAATTCATGCACGAGTGGATGTGCTCGTACAGTGCCTTAGTGTAGGATTTAGCAGTCAAACTTTCAGTTCCCGTCTGCATGGGTGTCATGAAGTTTGTCACTTCTGACTTGAGTAGCATGAAGTTGGCTTTGGAGAAGTTTTTTACAGAGGTTTCCTTACTGGGGGGTGGGGGAGGGATGTGGATGTCAAGGGTGATTAGCTTATGGTCAGACCTGACCAACAAGGGGGTGACCATAGGTGTGGAGCATTGATTTCCCATGTTGGTAATGACCAGGTCTAGGATATTGGAGTCCCTGATGGGACTATGGATTAGTTGATCCACTGCATTGGAATTTATGAATTCCAAGAACCGGTGGGCAAAGGTGTTGGTACACGAGTAGTTTTCCCAGTTAATGGCAGGGTAGTTGAAATCACCCAGTATTAGAGTGTTTGGTTGTATCTTAATATTTTCCATTATGGTTAGAAAGGTGTAGTGAGAATCTTGGGGCATGGTGGGGGATCTGTATCAAGCTACAATTTGGATTTCAGTCTTACTTAGTGTTAGTTGCACCTGGAGAATTTCAGACGCATTGTGTTGGGCAACTAGCCTGGTGGTGTGAATATCCTTGGTGAATATGGACTCTCCTCCACCTTTAGTGTTTCGATCCTGGTTTGGTGGCCTAAAAGTGTGGTAAGAGTTGTAGCCTGGTATTGCAGGGGTGCAGTCTGGAGCCTTGAACCAGGTCTCAGTTACTGCACAGATATCTATGTTCTCCGTTTTTAGGAGTGCCTCGAGAGAGTGCATTTTGAGGTTTAGACTTCTAGCATTGAGTAGCATTACCTTCAGATTTTGCATGCTTGTACCTGTTACGGTGGTGGTTTTGTCCTTTGAACTTTGTTTAAAAAAGGCACTATAGAGGTGGCACAAGCCTTAGCCAGTAACCTGAATCCCATGGGCGACAGGTGCAGGCCATCTCTGGCAAAGCATCATGGTTTGTCGATCATATCGTCCCAGGCAGATAGATTCTGGATCCCCTTTGAATGACACCAGAAGCTTAGCCAATTGTTGAAGTCAATCATATTATACTGTGGTATCATTCAGGGCGAATGCAGGATGCTACTCAAGGCTGGGGTCATACCTGCCTAGGCCACATGATCCAACAGCTAAGCATAAACAGTTGTTTACAACTGGGGCCCCACACCCTCAGTGACAGGAGCTTTGCCTTCTTAATTATGAATACTAACACCATTGTAAAATATATATAACCAAGTTGTTAACTTGTTTTTTGAAGTGCCATAAACTTTGAAGTGCTGTAGAAGTCTTCCACAACAATGTGTATACTCCACCTCCATTATATTTTTCACTACACAGTAATTTTCTAGAAGACAGCTCAATCCTTGTGTCTAACTATGACAGGGTAATTCACATTTTCAATTAAAAAAAGTCTACAAAAACATAAAAAAAAATATATATATATATATATATATATATATATACACATACATATACAGCTATATATACATCATCAAATTAACATTACAATCTGTACTTAGCTTGTGTAAATATTTCCTGTGGACTCTCCAATGTGGTGCTGCTTTTTATGCTGTTAGTTTGAGGATGTTTTGAATATACAGCAAAAGTGAACATTCATTAGGTTATGGTGGTTGTCTGTCTATGTATTTTTATATCTAGACATACATGCACACACACACACACACAAATATATATGAAGTTGTATTGAAGAGATAACAGATTGACAAAAATACTAAGAAAGATAGAAGTGATAAAAGCAATGCGCAGTATTAGAACAGACCAGGCTCTGCGATGCACTATCACAAATAACAAACTAAAACTCCCAGCAGAGGCAGAAAAACTAAGATATTCAGATAAATATCAAGTAAAAGTACAAAATAAGCAAATTATTGCTGACCCAAAAAAGTCTTATAGAGAATTAGGAAACAAGGTAAAAGGAATTGAAAGACCGCCAAAAAAAGAAGAAATAAATACATTTTGGAGAAGTGTCTATGAAGATGCTGTGGAACATAACAAAAAATGCTAAATAGATAGAAGAAGTAAAAGAAAGAATAAGAAGTTTAAAGGTACAGGAAATGAAATGGGATGAAGTAACAGCCAGAGAGATTGAAACAAAGTTGAGAAAAGCTTCTAATTAGAAACCCCAGGCCCAGATGCAGTACATAACTTTTGGTTAAAAGTATTAATATCTTTGCACAAAGATTTAGTCATGAGTAAGAACTATTTATATGCACACCCTGAACAGATACCAACCTAGCTAAAAACAGGAAAAATAATTCCCCTACTTAAAAGTAAACCTGCAAGCTACCCTAAAAATTATAGACCAATAACTTGCCTTCCAACAATGTATAAACTATACATGGGAACTGATGCTGACATAGTTTATAAACATTTAGAAGAAAACTCAATTATGGCAGTAGAACAAAAGGGCAATAAAAGAAAGTCATATGGAGCAAAGGATCATTTGTTGTTAAATAACATCATAGTGGAGAACTGTAAAAAGGGGAAGAATCTAAGTATGGCATGGACTGAGTACAAAAAAGCATTTGATAGTATCTTATAGTTTCATAGTTTCATAGTATAGTACTAGGCTATCTGCCCTGGGGCATTTGTAAGCCTAGCCATAGTGATGTGGCTTTTGCCACCCCATGAAATGGTACAAAAATGTACAGAATAAATCTAGAATACTGTGCCTCTGTCTAGTAGTTGACACAATGAAGGTCCCCTTATATAATAGAGTTAGTTTACTGTGCCCCTGTCTAGCAGTGGCACAGATGTGACCCCTGGGGTAAACTTACGATCTCCCATCCACTCATCAAGATTTCTCTTGAAGAGAGTCAGTGAGGAGCTCTGCCTAATACGAACTGGGATCCTGTTCCAAAGCATGGGAAGCCTCTGGGTTATGAATCTATCCCTCCAGCATGTCCTATTCATACTTGTGCCGAGGTTTAAGTCTTTAGCTCTCGTGTTCCTGATGGATTTGGATTTTTTGAGGTGGAGCATGTCCATCAGATCCTGATTGGACATGGCCTTGTACATCAGGCAGAGATCCCCTCTGAGCAGGCGGTATGCTACTGAATAGAGCTGAAGTTTCTTTAGTCTGGCAGAATAAGGCATATGTTGGAGACCCTTGATCCTTTTGGTGAGGTACTTTTGTGGTCTCTCCAGCTGTTGCAAATGCCGGGTGAGGTACATACCAAATGGGGCATTGTACTCAATCATGGGTCTGATGAGGGAGGAATATAGGGGTACAATGACATCCTTGGATCTGGATGTGAATCCCTTCATGATGAGGTGTGCAAGGTAGAATGTTTTTCTAACCACTTTGGCAACATGGGTGTCAAATGAGAGGTCGCTGTCTACTTGGGTCCCTAGGTCTCTGATTACTTTTTCCATACTCAGTGGGTTGCTGTCTATGTGATAATTTGTGGGTACTTTGTTTTTTTCCAAAAGGGATGACTATACATTTTTTGGCATTTAGTTTAAGGCCATGACTACGGCACCAGTTGTCCGTTTCAGTGAGGCCTTTTTGTAGGATGTGTGTGTCTGCTGGTGTATCGACTATGGCGCCTAGTTTGCAGTCATCTGCGAACTTTGTCAGCCACAGCCCTCCTATGTTTGCTTTAACATCTGAGAAATAAATGCCGAACAAGAGGGGTCCCAGGACAGATCCCTGTGGGACACCACTTGTGACTGGCTTTGAGTCTGACATTGCTCCAGCAATTTTAACTTTATGGGTTCTGTCCTTTAGCCGGTTTGCAACCCATCTAGTGACATAAGGGTTTACTTTTAAGCTGTTTAGCTTATCTATGATGCCTGAGTGGGGTATTGTGTCGAAGGCCTTAGCCAAGTCCAGGTATGCTGTATGGACTGCTTTGCCCTCATCAATGGCTCTAGTGACTGTTTCGAAAAAGTCAACCAGGTTTAAAAGGCAGGATCTGCCCTTTACAAAGCCGAACTGGGTGGGGTCAAGTGTCTGTAGGTCCCCTATGTCTCTGTTTATGAGTTCCATAATGATTCTTTCCATAGCTTTGCAGACCAGGCTAGTTAAGCTTATGGGGCGGTAGTTTCCAGGGTCTGTAGAGGCACCCCCCTTGAGGAGTGGGACCACTCTTGCTGTACGCCAGTGTTCAGGTACATATCCCGAAGTAAGGCTAAGGTTAAATAGCATTTTTATGTGTGGGTTTAGCTCCTCTTGGAGTTCACGTAACACGCACCCCGGGATACCGTCAGGTCCCATTGATGCTGTGTTTTTTGCTTTGTTTAGGGCGGTTCTCACTTGGACATCTGAGATGACAGGGAGATTACATTCAGCTGGGATAAGTATTTCTTCTTTTGGGGGTGAAGGAGGGGAGAAATTTGCACTGAACCTGTCAGCCAGAATGTTAGCAATATCTGTGGGTTCAGTGTATTTTATGTTGTTGTGAACCAACTCTGAGCATATCTGAGGGTTTCCGCCCAGGTTTCTAACATAGCTGAAGAAGGATTTGTGGTTATCTTTAGTGTCCTTAGTGATTTTTCTCTCAAAGTTTGCCTTGGATGTTTTTATGAGAGAACATAGATTTCTGCTAATGTTGATCAGAGATGTCTTCCCTTCATGGGATTTTGCTCTGACGTGCAGTAGCTTCCTTCTTTTGTTATACAATTTGTTTATGGCTGAGGTCCACCAGACAGGACGCTTACATTTGGTGGAGAGGGACTTGGATTTGTTTGAGATTGCATGATCCATGCATTCTTGGAGATGTCCATAGAAAGCATTTGTGAAGGATTCGGCATTGTGGGATGTGGTATCCACTGGCACAGTGGGCTTAAAGGATACCATCTCAGTTTTAAGAAGAGTGAAGTCTGCTTTTGAGAAGTTTTTCACTGTGGTCTTTTGTGCTGGGGGGTGGAGGTGGGATATATATATCCAGGGTGATTAGTTTGTGGTCAGATCTCACTAGTGAGGGGTATACTTCCGGTGTGGAGCATTTTGTCCCCATGTTTGTGATGATCAGGTCTATTATATTATCTCCCCTAGTGGGGGAGGTGACTAGTTGTTCCAGTGCATTTGAATTTATGAATTCCAGGAACCTTTGGGCTAGGGTATTAGGGCTAGAATAATGTACCCAATCTATGTTTGGGTAGTTGAAGTCTCCCAGTATGATGGTATTTTGTGATACATTCATATCCTCCAATGTCCTCAGGAAGGCTGAGTGGGGTTCTTGAGATTGGGAGGGTGGTCTGTAACATGCTACCAGTTGTATAGCAGTTTTGCCTATGGTTAGTTGCACCTGTATGGTCTCTGATGCTTCATGTGTTGCTACTAACCTGGAGGTGTGGGTGTCCTTTATAAATATGGACACTCCCCCTCCCTTTGTTGTTCGGCCCGGGTTTTGGGGCCAAAAAGCATGATACAAGGTAAAGCCTGGTAGCGCTGGGGTGCTCTCAGGAGCCTTGAACCAGGTTTCAGCTACTGCACAGACGTTGATGTTCTCCATGCTGAGGAGTGCATCAAGTGCCTGCATCTGGAGATTTAGACTTCTGGCATTGAGCAGCATTACCCTTAGTTTTTTTCCATTTTTGTTTTCTAAGGAGGTGGGTTTGTCTTTTGAGACTTGCCTAAAAAAGGCACTATGGGGGTGGCAAGAGCCTTAGCCAATATCCAGAAGCCCAGTGGTGACAGGGGTAAGCCATCCCTTGCAAAGCAGCGTGGCTTGTCCAACATATCATCCCAGGCAGACAGACATTGGATCCCCTTAGAATAACACCAGTACTTGAGCCAATTGTTAAAGCTGATCATCTTGTCTTTGTATTGTGGTATCATTCTTGGTGAGGGCAAGATGCTGCTCAGGGTCAGGGTCATACCAGCCTGGGCTACATAATCGGAGAGCTCCTCTATGTCTCTTTTCATGTAGTCCAGGGAGGTATGTCTCAGGTCATTAACACCAGCATGGACAATGACGGAGTCATATTTGTACTTGCTTTGGAGTGACCTGAGTGCGTGTGTTATGTGGCGGATCCTAGCTCCCAATAGACAGCTCACAGTCACCTTCTCCTTGTTCAGCCTGGTCAGTGGGACATCAGTGTGTCTGACTATGGAGTCACCTATTACTAGTGTATCAGGCAAGGTGTTTGGCCTTAAGGGCTGTGATTGGTCGACACACTGATTTATTGAAGTATGTGTTGCATGTGTTTTGTTTTGAGGTGGTGGATTTTTGGATGTCTGCTTTGGGAGCCTTTGTTGTTTTGGTAAGTTTTTATTAGAGCCTCCGAGTATGTCTTTGTGTTTTATGTGTTTGGTTTGCAGTTGTGGTAGGTCTATGTGGGACTGGGATTGTTGTGTGTGTGGTTGCCATCTCCTCCTGTCTGGTCATGCCAGCCCTGAGTTGAGAGAGTTCAGCCTCCAGTTTGGCTATATAGTTGCATCTCTCACATGTATTTGTGTTTGTTGGGAGGAGGAGAGGGTTGTCTGTGTACATGAGACAATTGTAGCATTGTCTCAAGATACCCAGATTGACCAGCTGAACTGGAGATGATGCCAGTAATCTACCACTCGACATGCTAGAACAGTATAAGGGAGTGGTATACCTTTAAGGGAAGTGGATATTCACAGGGGTGGTAAGTAGATGTAGTGCTTTACTTAGTACAAGAGTGCTTACTTAGTAGAGAAGTATTGAGAACAAGTAGAGAAGTATTGAGAACAACCATTCATGGTGCTTAAAAATGTATAAGATACACCCTACACTGATCAACTACATTACAGTGACCATGAAACAGTGGCACCACTTTGCAAATAAGCCATTATCCCATGGATAAAAATTCAAAGGGGGATATTCCAGGGCGACTCTGTCACCATTACTATTCTGTCTTGCCCTTAACCCATTAAGTTGTCTACTTAAAAGCTAAGGCCATGGCTATAATTTGGCTCTTAGAAAACAATAAAGACTTTTCATCTTCTCTTTGCTGATGATTTAAAACTGTGTAGTTCATCAGATGAGGAGCTGCAAGTACAAATGCAAGTTATCAAAACTTTTTCAGATGATATAAGAATGTCATTTGGTCTTGATCAATGTGCAAAAGCAACCTTTATAGCAAGAAAACTGCGGCACCAGGAAAACATCAGTTTGGGACAAGAATGTGATATAAAAGAACTTGAGCAAGAGGGAGTGTATAAATATTTGGGGATTGATGAATGATCAACAATAAAACATGAACAAATGTGAATAAAACTCGGTATTAGTTTTCAGTCTCTTGTCTTCCAACCAGTTTTTTATTTGCTGCAGATAATCATATTGTCTTGTATTACTCCCTTGGTTTTGCAGGCATCTATGTATTTATGCACGCAAAAGTAAGCAAATATTGGAAAGTCATAAAATGTGGCATTAAAAGGTATATGATCTAACACCAAAAACTGTACAACACAAGCTGAAATTTTTTTACAGGTATATCTAACATCTTTTATTACAACTGAATCTGGTAGCTAAACATCTATTACACCATTTAATAATGTAATTATTTACCTTAAGTTTATACAACTTGCCATTATATTTGTCATTGAGACATTGTGCTAAAAGCATTCAACACATCTAGTTGTACAACAGAACAATATACATCCTGATGCATTAGACTAAATATCATATCATATAGAGGTTGACTTGATACATGGAGGTTGAATGCCACCCCATTTTGGGTTTCATCAATGTGTCACCCATTTTGCTACTTCTAATTAACTATAATCACACATATCATTCAAAACACATACCATTTACTGATGATAGACTGATGGGGTGTTATCTAATAATACTCTCCCTAATAAAAGTGCCACCATAAGCCTTATTCCATTCTTTTGATGACTGTTACCCTAGTCTCTCTTCTAATCAAAATGTGTTATATTATATTTTAAAATGTATTTGTCCAGATATTCCATTAGGAGCAACTCATTTTGACTTTTTCTTAAGATTCCCTAACATTTTCTTCCAGAACACAAGGACAGTTTCTTGGCTGATTGAAAGGTATGTTTGGCCAATATAATGTACGATAATAAGTATATTATTTTCTAGATAAACAAACACACCCATACATATATGGGTTCACTTCTGAAGCTGAAAATACTGAAATATTGAATGTCACTATCTCAAGACCAGAAGAACGAAAATGTAGTTGTTCAAAACTGCACGTTGTTGAATCTGAAAATGTCAAATAAGTATTACCTGGTGTGTTTGTATTGTGTACTATCTCTTTAAGAAGTAATGGTGTCTGGGTGGTGAAGATGCTGGTCAATGTGCGGTTATGTTCCGAGATGTAGGTAAGTGAGTAGTATTTAAGGATTTAGGGTAGGGATGTGTTTTTGTAATGTTTTTGGATATTGTAGGTGTAGTTTAGGGTAGGTGGGTGAGGGTGTGTGTGTATAGGTGTTGAGAGTGGTGATTGTTTTACATGTGTGGTGTGTGTGTAATGGAGTATAGGGCTCGTAGAGGTAGGTGTGTTGTTGTTTTTATGTTAGTGCGACCTTGGAGTTGGTGTGTATATATATATATATATATATATATATATATATATATATATATATATATATATATATATATATATATATATATATATGTAATGGGGGTGTGGGGGGCACAACCCCTTACTTGGGTGCTGCGGGGGGTTTGCCCCCCCCCGCTTAAAAATAGAATAGTGGGGGTTTTTGGAGTTTTTTTGCATGTTGTCATGTCGGGGAGGGTTCAGCGTTTTTGTTTTGTTTTTAGTGTTTGCATGTCAGCATTTTGAGTTTTTGTGGTTGTGGGGTTTCGTTTTTCTGGTGTTGGGATACTCAATATTTCAGTATTTCAAGCTTCAGAAGTGAAACCCTATATATATATATATATATATATATATATATATATATATACATATATATATATATATATATATATATATATATATATGTGTGTGTGTGTGTGTGTGTGTGTTTGTACTTGAGAATAATAACTATAAAAATATACTGCTAATTGCTGCAACTTCTAAAAGAAATGTATCCACCATTTAGTCCATTTCAGATGCCATTTCCAGATTCACAATTCTCTTCCCAAGAAATGAACATCACTGCAAAACCACCAAATGCCAAAGGGATACCTGTGAAACAACATGCTGGATTTATTCTCTCAAGCCACCTATGATATTTACTTTGTATATAATATATGTATATATTGCATTTTGTCATTCACTCTATATAATGTCATGTAACTATTGTATATCTATTGTGTTTTCCCTGCGCTGAGACTGAAATGGATCCAATGGGATCATTGGTCTACCCTGTTCAATCCAAAATAAAATAAAAATAAAATAAAATAAAATGTGGCCCTTGCCAATAGTTAAACAGTAGTTATTAAACATTTCAGATACCACTGATGGGTTCTCTATGGAGATATGATTCAGCATAAAAGGTCCTATGATGTCAATACCTTTTTTCTGAGAATTAACATGTTAGTAAAACCCTTGCTTTATTATATTGTGCTACAGCAAGTTTCCTTTCACAATGTATATTTTCTCTAACATGGCATTCTGCTTTAACAGGGTTTTCTAAAATGTTCTTGTAATATCTTTTAGTTTATTCTTGTAGAACATATTCTGATGTTGCTAATAACATTTCTAAATTGTTTTCCTTTTGTTGGACATCTTCCTTATATTATTATCCCACCAACTTGTTTTTGTTGGTTGCTTAATTTTAATCCTTGTAAGTTTATCTAGACATAATCTACATACATTCTGTAAGTGCCCCCATCCTTCATAAGATTTATTTAAATCTGTCTCCTCTTCACAAGAAAATGACTCTAGATAATCAGTTATATTGTGTTTAGACATCCCAGATTATAATTATTTCTCTTTATTTGCCTTGCACTGTAATAGGTTAAAACATTAAAAGAATCATGATCAGAGGTACCTTGCAATGCACATTCACAAGATTATTAATCATAACTTCATCGTTGACCAAAACAGGTCCAATAAGTTGCTATCATTGGTAGAATCTTTGACTAGTGTTTTCAATTGATATGAGATAAAGTCCAGATAATATGCCTCATGATGCTTTTTAATTACTTGTGTCAAAGAGAACTGCTTGATAATCTGTCTAAGAAGAACATCTTAAAAGTAAGTTTTTCTAACAGCTGATTAAGAGAGGATTTCCTTAATGGGATAATTACTTAAGAACTGCTTAAGAGATCATCAGTATCAGAACTACTTAAGGAAAGAATTGCATAAAAATGGATTTTCAGCTAAGAACATAACTTCAGAGAAAACTAAAGAAATATTAAACATCTGCTTAGGAACTACTTGAGAACAGATTCAGATTTGCATAAGAACTGCTTATGAGACAACCACTTGAGAACAGCTTATGAACTGTTGCTGAAAAGAGTCTATCTGCTTATGGACTGTTTAAGAAGTGAACTGCTTAAGATCTGCTTCAAAACTCTTTGAAAACTGCTTAAGAATATACTGGGTATAGACTGCAACTGCTAAGTGCAGTAATTTCTTAAATGGGGAATTGTTTAGGAGCTGTTTAAAATGACATTTGCTGAAAAAACTACTAGAAAACTGTCAACTACTACTAAAATTCTGCTTGAAAGCACTGCATAGGATATGAACCAAGAGGAGAGTTTATTAACATGAGAATTGCTTGACAACTGCATAAGAAGGGCACTGTTGAAGTGATAAATAACTGCTTACAAACTAGATAAGGTCACAGCTATTTAAGAAAACAGTTGCTAGAAAGAACTGCATAAGATTAGACCTGCTTGAAATGAGAACACATTATGATTTGCTGAAGACAGGAATATTGTGTGAGAGGAACAGCTTTAGGACAATTGCCTGATAACTGTTTAAAGGACTACTTGAGTGAACTCTTGAAAAAACTGCTTAACATCATAAGAGGAGAAATGCCTGAGAGAAGATGTACTTAAGGTAACTGTTTAATAGTACCTATTTGTTTACCATGTGGGCACAGTGGGAGAGACCATCCCTTTTCAGGTGCAACCTCTGGAGAATGCTTGGTTAACATGTCATGCTCAAGGTCCCACAGTAGGCTATGAGATCTGTTTTGTATACATTGATGTGTGTATTTGGGATTTTGGGTATGGGTTTGTCTGTATAGCTGCATTTTTGCATTTGTCTGATTGCATATAAGGGCAAGACTGTGACTGCATCAGTGAGCACATGTATTTGTGCATGTAAGTCTGTAGGTCCCTGTGCATCAAATTCCGTGGGTTGCTGGTTGAATAATTAAGACCATTATTGCAAAACTGCTTAGGTACACTTTTTAGAGATATGCAAAGAAATGAGCTGGTAATTAGATGTTACTATATGTAACTCTGGAAAGTCTCAAAATCATGCTTAGTTCCATAGTACTTCTAGAACACAATGGTAAGTAGTTTGTTTTGAAGATAATTGAAGAACTATTTCACAGCTGCTTAGGGGTTTAACTGTATAAAAAATAAAAATAAGGCTTGTCAGGAGAATTGCTTAAAGCTGCCTTACAACTTCTTATGAACTGCTTAACAGGAGAAAATACAGTTGTGTAACTAAACCTACCATAACACTAAGTGTTTGTATGATCACTGCAGCAGTAGCCTTAGCTATATGAATTATATTCCTACCATGAATACAACAGCTGGCCAACTTACAAAGCTTCCAGGTACCTTCCATGCATCCAAACTATCAGTCAGCTCAAGCTGAGCTGACTAAAAATATAGTTCTGAGCACCAAGCCTTTCAGAGCTTTCATGCCAACAGAGACAGGGAGGCCAAGTCCTGAAAGACCAATGTTAGGAACACATAAAAAAATGGTATTCAGACACTGGCATAAACAGTATACCAGAAATCAAGGGTGATGGAGGGGGAGGGAGTGGCTATCTCAGCAGAGATCATTCAAAAATCTACTGTTGTAAGCTTACTTACACATCTGTTTTATGTTAATCATATTGATCACTGTTGTAGTAGCATTAAATATGTTAGTAGATTACCCTAGCTTACTACATTTGGGAAATGGAAGGGGAAGAGCCCAGGAGCACCTGGAAAAGGGTGATCTCATACCTCATCTAGACCCTAGAGAAGTAATCAAGCTTGTAATGTCTTGGAAATGTATGTATAAAGGACCAAGTTGCTGCTTCTGGAATCCAACCCTTTGCAGAAAGCCACAGATGAGGGCAAGGCCTGCATGGAACAGTTTTCTTGTGGTGAGTATAACAAAAAGTAATAGCCTGAGATGACCATTTTGAAAGAATCTGTTTGGACATAAGTTGTCCCTTCTTATTATCTTTACAAGAGATGAACAACTGATCTGAAGATCTGAAAGATTTAGTTTTGTCAAGATAGTACCTCATTTATCTGTGGATGACCTAGGTATGGGGTATCCTTTATGCCTTTTTTTTTAGGTTTAGGAAAGAAAGTGGGGTCATGGATAGTTTGGCTTAAAGTAAACTGCTATATATCTTGAGGAATAAAAGGATTAGTTCTCAAAGAAACCCTGACTGGTTGACTGACCATAAGAGCTTGTAACTCTTGCAGAGGTCAGAGCAATCAGTAAAGTAGTTTTTCCTGTTAAGAACCTCAAGTCAATCAGATTAGCTGCTTCAAATGGAGCAAGTGTTAGCTTCTGTAGCACAAAATTAAGATCCCAAGAAAGAGCCACTATTTTTCTTGGATGCATCTTATGCTAGACCCCTTTCTAAAACATTTTGCCATGACAATGCATCAGAAGATGGGCAAACATGCTGAAATGGACGATAAACGAACCTTGACTGAGTACCAAGAAAGGCCATACGATAGTAACCCATGCAGATATTGTAAAACTAGAAAACAGTTATCCCTGAATGGGTGCTGTTAATGTTGTTGGCCCCATCTGGAAAACCTTTGCCACTTGCTAATATATGATCTTCTAATAGCAGTCTTTCTTGCCTGCACTAGTACCTGCTGCAAGTCTTTACCAAACGTGTATAAAGGGAATTAAGGCTCTATCTTGCAGGCAGTCAGTTGAAGTTGATTACTGGTGTGGTGTATCAAACAACTCTCTTCTTGTGTGAGTAGATCCATTTTGTGAGGTAGCTTTTGCTGCTTGCCCCTGGCTATATCCCAAGCTAACATGATTAGTCTGCAAAAGGAGTCTGACCTGGTTTCCCTTTGCTTGTTGATTCACCTCTTGACTCTGGTATTGAATGTAACAACTCCAAGAGGTCCAGGGGACCAAAGATGTTTAAGAGAGTTGAGTGCCTTGACCAGAGCAAGCATTTTTTTTATATGTATGTGCTTGCATCTGTCCTTGATGTCCCACACACCTTGTACTTTTAGCCATCCTGAAACTGCTTGCCAAGAAAAGTCTATGGTGACTGATTGCTTTTTGTGGGAGGGGGAAGGGAAGACCTGTGTTTAGGTAAATTTGTTAACTCCACCAAGTAATTTCTCTTCTGACAAACCCCAGCACTGGGATTTTAAAAGGCAAGGAATGTTGGTGCTGGAACCAAAGCAACTTCAGATACCATTGTTTCTTATGTGGAGTCTCGTCAGAAATGATACGAGAATCATAGTTCCCATGAAACCCAAAATCCTCTGGTATTCCCTTGTAGTGACTGAAGTCTATGTGGAAATCATAAGAAATTAATCTAGATATAGATCTATTTTTTTCCCTGTGGAAGAAAAGCTCTTTCAACTTGAGTGTCTAGCTCACACCCTAGAACCACAGCCCTGTGTGAAGTCCAAAAAAGACATTTGAATATTGTCTTGTAATCCTAGCTTGTATAAGAGATCTCTCACCCAAGTGAGAGATTCCTGACACTTTGAAAAAACTTCTGCAAAGGTAAGCAAGTTATCTAAGGTTGGATACCCTGTAGCCAGCAGTGAGCTATACCTGGAGCTAGAGATTTTGGACTATCCACTGCACCATGAGTGCTCACAAAGGGTAAGTCAGAGTGCTGATAACATGATCCAGATATGCAAAATCTTAAGAAACACCTGAAGTCTGAATGAATATGAATGTGAAGATAAGCATCTTTTAATTCTAGTGTTACCAAAAAACTTGAAAGAGGAAGAAGAGATAATAGGTTTTGAAGTGACATCATTTTCTCTTTGGCAATGTCCCAAAGAGGTTTAGGAAGTAATGGTCTCCAAACATTTTTTTCTTTGACTCTAAAACACTCTTGAATAAAAACATTACTCAGTGTTTGAAGGAGAAATATCACTTCCTGGAACAGCACGTGTTAAAGGACAGGGGGAAATAAGGGTCTGGTCTGGTTGACGAGGAATTATCTCCTGAAAGGGAGATATTTCTTCCCACTACCATCTTTAACCTTGATGAATGATTTACAGAACCATTTGTCTGAAGCTGTCTGTCGACAAAGAAAAAAGTGGAGATTCAGATATTCTGGAAAGGAAAAGGGACTGCCAGGGTAGAAGGGGTGGGGATAAAGTCCCTTTAATAGTTATTCTGGCATGTTGGACTGGACCTGGGTTTGGGTTTTTTTTATTTTTATTTTGCAAACCCTTTGCCATTTCTTGACAAAAGTCTGTTTGCCCACATTTTGTTTAAACTTTTTCTTTTTTTTTCTTTTCAAAACTATGTGTGAATTCTGAGAATCATTTACAAAATTTTAAAAAGGAGGGCTGAAAAATCTTACTTTTTGATAACTTCTGTGGCAGAGGGACTAAAAGCAAAATCTCTATCCAAAGGAGAATTTAAAATATATCATTTTTCAAATAATCTGTGAGGTTCTAAGAATGTAGCCAGGCAGACCTCCTAAGAAAAGTATCCATGGTCACAGCCATGGAAGAAGTATCAACTGAGTCATACACTATAAACCGTGATTTGCACAGGGACAAAACTAAATTATTTAAAAGAGATTTTTCTTCACAAGAAGATGCAGATAAAATATTCCTCATACATTCACAATTAGTCAGACTAAACTTTAACATGTGAGCCTGACAATTCAAAATTCTGAAAATTAAAGTTGCATGAGCATACAATTTATTCCCATACTTATCAATAATCTTCCCACCACTGGCAGAAAGAGTAGGATTGGAATTATTAAAATGTTTAGCTGCAATATGGTTAACTAAAGCTATAGCTGTTGGGTCAGGTTTGGGATGAATGCATACAAATTTAAAAGACTGAGGAACTTTATACATTATATCTGCCTTTCTAGGGGCAGCAGGCTATCGGGAAAATTGTAGGCAGTGATGCATACATCCCCCAAAGCTGACAGAGCTTGGGGAATGGCTGAAGGTTCTGGAAATTACTTCTGTAACAGCTCATAGTATTTTATGAAGGACAGAAAAGCCTAAAGGGAGAATTAGAAACTGAGCTGTCCTCTAAGTCTGAATTAGAAAACTGAGGAGAAAACCCCAAATCCATTCCTTCATTATCCTGTCCAAATTTAGAATCTTGAATCTCTTCAGGAAAAGATGTATCCCTCTTTCTTTTACAGAAGCCACTTTATATGAAGGAGCAATAGCCTGAATTAAATCCTGTGCCAGACCCAGTAAGTTACTCTTGTCAGAGGAAGTATGAGGAGGTCTAGGAATATGTTTAGTTTTCCATTTCTTTTTGACAGGAATAATGGGGCCAACAGTGTAGTTAATGACAACAGCAGCTTCCACACAAATGGGCAGAACATCCTGACCAAACAGGAAAATCGTCCCTGTTTCATCTCCCAGGACTGATGAGTGCCCCTCCCTTGCTCACTGAGATGACTCCAGCAGCTGAAAGGATGTGGCAAACCCCCCAGTCCATAGTGGCTGTAGGTGCTACATCAGAGGGATCCAAGGTAAAAGATGAGTGGTCTGAAGAATGAACTAGTGCCACAGCAGAGTCACCGGCCTGTGGCTGAGGCAAAATGCTAGACTGCAGTTATTGCAAATGCTATTTAACTTTTTTCTTTTTGTGGTTGGAAGAAGGACCAGCTGTAGGACTGGCATTTTTTTACCCCATTGTCAAGCCAAAAAATAGCACTTCTTTCCCAAAGAAAATAAGCAGCAAAAGCCAAAAAAAATTATAATTTGTAAAAGTCATTTCTTCCACAAAAACACAGTAAAAATCACTTCAAAAAGCCTCAACAGCCTAAAATCTAAAATAAACAATTTTCCTAAAGAAAAAAATGTTTTCCCATTACTTTTAACAACTTTTAAACTAACCAGAAAAAGTGTGCACCATTTAAAATTACACTTACATCTCATGATGGTCCATTAAAACATAAACTCCTAGCTTAAAAATAAGTTTCTTAAACAGAAATAAACTATAAAAGCACATTTTTTAATGTTTAAGGTTTTTCTCCAAAGCAAACTTATCAATCCAGCAAAGGAACGGCAGAAGCTGACTGTCTTTCTTCAAAAACCTGCACAGGGGCACTTTCTTCAATGGTGGGAAAGTGATGAAGGGCTTGGTGCCAAAACCTGTATTTTTGGACATCTCAGCTCAACCTGACTAATGTTTTAGTTGCATGTGAGGTGCCCTGAATCTTTGGATGCTGTGTTGCTGCTGTTTCCTTGGCAGGATATAATCCATATAGCTAAGGCTACTGCAGCACTGATCAATATGATGAACAGTAACAACAATTAAACAAGCAGAAAAAAAACAGAAAACAATTGCCATGGAATGCTGGACAGCAAATATTATTCATCTCTAGTGCCTCAACACAATAGCCGTCAAGGAATACAAATAGACAACATTAATTTCACTTATATAGCATTAAAAAGAGGTAGAGAAAAGCAGCTTCAGTATAGGTGTGAACCCTTAGTAATACTTTAATTATTTAATCATACCCAGTTATGTTCATTGTGTAACCCTGCTGGGGCCAAAGTATTATATTTTAATATAAACAAAGTTTCCTTATACAGCAGCTTGTCATTAATTTGCACATGTTCTCCCATTTCCACAGAAACTTGTTCTAAAATACAACCCTTTAGAAAAGTAGGATTACCCACATGGATTTTTTTTTGTTTTATCAATATGATGAACATCTGATTAAAGAGATGCATGTCAGAAGAACTGTTTAAAACTGCTTAATAGGCAACTGACTAGGAACAGCTTAAAAACTGCTAATCAGGGAAATGCCTAAAAACTGCTGAAGGGCTTTAAAAGAATATGTCCTTAAGAAGCTAACTGCTTAATAACAGAAAAGCTTCAGAATTGCTTAAAAAAAATTTTTTTGAGGACTACTATTGTGGATATACTTGCCCCCTTTCATTGTGGCTAAAACCAGAGAAAGGCACATCCCTTGCATCACCTGTAACCCCGCCCATTTCCATCCCCTCTACCGTCCACGCTACCCCCATTTTATGATGTCTTCATGACATCAGTTGATGCGGAACGCCCTCTTTTTCCATTCCTGATGCCTGCTTTCTGCCGATTTACTATGTTTTTCTGTAAAAAGGCATAATAATTCTGCCGATTTAACAAACTCCAATAGTCTGTTTCTTTTTTTGAAACAGAATACCGGAGTTTGTATAGTGTTTTCCGGTGTCTATATTATATCCTCGAATGCTTAAAAAAGTGAACGCTGATTGATTGAACTTATTTTCACGAAACTGCAAAATATCGAAGCAGCAGAAACTCAAAATGTTTCCTAGGGAAAGAATTCGGTTGTCCGTTTCTGTTGCTTCGATATTTTCAGTGTTATGGTGGAAAGTTACCGGTCGGATTCAGATAAGTGTGCGATTGTGTGGATGTGAGTGTTAGGGTGAATTAGGTGAGTTAGGGTTAGGGCTCAGGTTAGGTGTGTGTGCGATTGAGTGGACATGAGGGTTAGGGCGGATTTAAGTGAGTTAGGGTTAGGGAGCGGGTGAGGTGAGTGTGCGATAGTGACAGACCTTAGGGTTTGGGTTAAGGTAAGTGGGTAGTTAGTGGTGTGTGCATAGTTTAGTGTAGGATTAGGTATCAGATTTTAGGTGTATGTGTGTGGATTTCTGTTTGTTTGGTGCGCTTGTGTTGTATGTATGTGTTTTGGATCAGCAATTTTTTTCCCTGGGAAAAAATCGCTGATCTGACAGTTCGAGATTGTAAGCTTTCGCTTAAATTAGATCAATCAATCAGCGTTCGCTTTTTTAAGTGTTCGATGATATAATATAGACCCTGTTTTCCGGACTACTGGACAATCAGCTTGATTTCTGGATAGTCTGGAAAAAAAAAGGAGAGATAGCAACCATAATTGTTGACAACTTGTTATGATAAAAATCACATCTCACTACCCTTATGGAGAACACTGGAGTGCAAATGCTGCTTTGTTTGTTGATACAGTGAAGGTCACTATATCCCATGAGAAAAACAGTTGGATATTTGCAATTATCAGCTTTGATGCAGCCCTTATTTCTATTTATACGTTAAATTATTAAGCTGTAATAGTAGATTTTGTCGGTGCCAAATCCTGGATATTGTAGAAAAAAGCATCTTTATTGCCTGGTAATCAGTACAGGCAGCTGATCTCAGATGCATTTTTTTTTCTGAAATCTATTTGGATGTCTTTTCAAAGCCATGTTTTTGTTTTTTTCTGAACATATCAAAAGACAAAGTCACAGAGTCCTGAAGACAGATATCTTAATATTCAAGTCACAACTAAGCTGTATTTTTTAAATTTTCTTTACAGGTGGTGGTGAAGTACTGTAAATAATCATAGTATATTTCATACATCCCTGTAAAAGATAAAACAGTTTTTTAGAAATGAATGAATTGCTGGATGGATTTGTAGCTGGCTAGTTAG
>NC_056743.1:777869024-777981524 GCF_019279795.1 Protopterus annectens | reverse complement strand
ACAACTCTATGCATACAGCTGTCTTCATTACATTTATAATTATCAAAAATATTTGTGTTTCATTTAAAATGGATATTTTAGAATTTCCATTGAAAGCACTGATGGCCATCTGCTAAACAAAACAAAAGTTTTAATTGAAAATAAACTTTGTTTGAACAATGTTATGCTCAATTTCTGTTGAAACTTGCATTTATTTAAACTGTGCATGGCAAATATTTAAACTGCAACAGACAGACTAGATTTCATAATAAACTAAGGAACAGCAAAAAGCTAATTGGTGGCTATGCAAAATCTGAGGAGATTTAAAGGCAATTTCTAATGTACTATCTTGTTAGACATACATTACAGTGCAATGCAAACTCATGAATATTAGTATTGCAAAATCTACAAACACAAATTCCAGCCATTGTTAGTTTCACATCTTTTTCTATATCTCAAGCAGTAGTTCTAATAAACAGTTTATAGTTTTCAAGCAGTTCTCAAGCACTACAGAGCTGTTTCTTTCTAACCATTTCTCATGCAGTGCCTAAGCAGTTCTGTAGCAGGTTTCAAACAGTTCCTAAGAAGAAGTCAAACTGTTCTTAAGCAGTTTTGCTACTTCTTATACATAATAACGTTACCCTGTTTTATAAAATAAGTAGTAGTATAGAAAAGATATACAAAAATCTTCTTATACAGATGTGCTGATAACCAGTTCTAAAGCAAATAATTCTTTGTTACTCTTGATGTTACACCAGGTCGCCTTCCTGTAAATTTTTGACTGAAAACCATCCGATGTTAACAAAATGGTAGTAACTAAATAATTTGATACTGGACTTGTTCCATTCATATGTGAATTTAAAGTAATCAAAACTGTTGTTCAAAAACTCTATAAAGGATACCATTTGTTCTTTACTTTCATCCCAAAGAATGAAAATGTCATCCAGAAACCTTACATATAGACTTATGAATTCCATTCTTGTTTTTGAAATTTTAGCCAAAATAATGGGTCAGAAAGGAGGGTTCTGTACATTTTTGTGAACCTTGGGTATCCTGAAAATGTTTGGGATAATAGGATGGATTTGCATCAAAAAGTTGTAAGTTTTTCCATCACTCCTGTTCTCAATTAAATATTCCTGCAATAAGAAATCAATCCTGCCATAAGCTATCATTATTTCATTTCTAGAAACTGATGTATATGTCTTAGTGTCCAATAAAATGTTGGTAATGGCATTATTGTATTCCTCTGAACCATAAAGAACAATCCCACCCCCCTTATCAGGCTTCATGATCCACATGTCTGAGTTGTTTCTCAGCTTTTCCAACAACATTCTTTCCCCGTTGTTTAAATTATCACCCTCACCTTTCTTTTTACATTTATTATAAACCCTGTAAACCTCTTCAGTTACATACTTCTCAAATAACAACAAAACTGGATGTAAAGGGGGGTTAGATATACTCTTTCGACATGGCCCCTCAAAAACATTATTTTCGTCTGAATTTCCCTCTTTGTGTATCATTTCTAAATTCAATTTTCTAAGATACAGTTTCAAATTAATAAGTGTATTTGCTACATCTCCATAATAAGTTGTTACGAATTTGAAACCTTTAGAAAACAGGTTAAAATGTTCTTTTTCTAAATGTAAGTTGGTATAATTAAAAATTTTGAAACCTTTATACACGAATACCTTATTCTCAGTATTAGGGACTATAGTTATTTCCCTCTCCTCACCACCTTTTTCCAACCCTGCTGGTGTGTAGGATGTGTGGGGAAGTGACCCGAATCTGAATTGCTTCTGGACTTGCTTGCTAACCTCTTCGATCTTCTCACCCCTAAAAATGAGAATCATGTTCTGGAAAGGAGTCCAGCTCATCCAACCCCTTAGATGAAGTAAATCCTAAATGGTCCTCCCTAACATGTCCACCTACACTACCACCAACATTAATGTTCCCTTTAAGATGGTTAACAAACTTATTTCCTTTATTGAAAGGCCATGGATATGCTGTCTCGTCTGCATATTGATGTTTATCTCTTAGAAACTTTTTTTGTTTCCTAAGAAAAATGGTTTCCACCCTTTTATTAACTCTACCCAAAACTTTCATATATAGTTGTTCAAACTCACTGAACAATAAATCCTTTAAAATGTTATCATTACGTTTTTCTACTTCACCTTTCAGTGTTGCTAAGGCAGACTCATTGTACATAATCATTTTGTTCATAAGCCCCACCCCACATTCATTAAAAAATGCTTGGAAATCTTTAACTATGATATCAGTGTAGTTAATACCAAAGGGATATTTATATAACCTTAACCCCTGTGGAACCACCTTAGAATCTATACAGCAGTTTAAATAAACATTATCCATTTCCAAGCATTTCAATTTAAATAACTTCTTTTCAAACGTGTAAATCATGTCTTTTAACAACGGTGGCTTGTCGTGTCGACCAAAAACATTTACACCACCAGATACAGAGGAAACACAATCAAATTCAAAGTTTTTAGATAACACATCATGAAAAGAAATTGTCTCTTTGTTTTGGGTGTTAAAGTCACTATGGACCACATTGTTCCTGTTCGGAATACGTGCATTAATAAAATTGTGACTACTAGAAAAGTCGCCTTGATGAAAAGTACCTTTAGAGCCAACACAACCTGAATTGGCACCTTGCAGTGCTCCCGAGGTATCAGTCCCATTAATCCAATTAGATGAACTGTTGTTTGACTGTAAAACCCTCGGAACCGAATCAGAAACAACACTGCATACACCCAAAGCATTCCTTCCCTCACCTTGGCTCTTGTTCGCACCCGAGTGTGGAGAAGACGTCACCGGCACTTCCTTGGAGTGTCTACCAATTGGAGAAGCCAGATTTGAATGTGCGGTGGCACCAAAGTCATCCTTCTGGGTTAACAACTCCAACAACCTTGTGAGCTCACCCTTTAAGGCAGATACTTTATCCCTAACCTTCCGGAGCTCACTCTGGGTGGCTACAACTCTGTCCATATCGAACACTTCATTATCAACAGCAATGAGAGTGGAATCTCCAGACCTAGAATCCATGTTCACTCAATGTTCACTCAATTCCACCAGCAAAAACTGGAAAAACAAACAGCACCACTTCTAGCCAGACCTCGAAGGAACTGAAACACCAATAAAAGTATATATAAACTGTTTAAAAGACTCCAAACGAATAAACTGGAAGTCCAACACCCAAAGTGGTAGCCGAAAATATAATTTATTGTAACATAACATAAAATATGAGCGCTTTCATCTTGGTAACCAAGACTTCATCAGATGAACACAATCCACAATACTTAATCCTTATATATATTGTGCAATTAAGAACAATCACAGTTTTAAAGACATACTGTCACTAAAAATCCTTCCATCACAAGCACTAACCTCTTTTTGTTATATGTTGTATATTTTATACACAGTCACATAAACTGTTATTTTATATATCTGATTAACCATAAATTTGACAAAAAAACATCTGACCATGTTCATGTGAAAGTCAAAGAAAAAAGTAAAACATATTTATATATAAAAAAAATAAAAAATGAAATGAAAAAATAAAATTAAAAAATGAGGAAGTGATGAAAATAATAACAATGATAAAAATAATAAAACATAACAACCCATACCATGAGTGTCACTAGCCAAGAACCCATAAATGTTTAACTAAAATATCTTATAAGATACCTATACATCCCCTGCTCTTGCTGTTAATACAGGTTTAATAGTAATGTATTCATTTAAACCTGGGGGAAAGTTAGATCTCAATCTTAACTGCCATTTGAGTTCTTTGTTTAACAATAAATTTTTAATGTCTCCCCCCCTAATGTTCGTTCTGACCATGTCAATAATGCCAAACTTAAAACCTTTAAAATCTGCGCATATCACAGAATGCTTATAAAGTGCACTAGTTTCTTTTTTGTTTTTAATATCATATGAATGTTCATACATTCTGTCCTTCAAGGCCCTCTCGGTTTTCCCAACATAGAAATCTGGACAGTTTATACATGTAGCTAAATAAACAATCATCCTTGTATTACAATTGCCCTTGCAGTATTTCACTTTACTGTCCAACCCATTATGTAAAACAGCGCTGTCTTCCATTTTAACAGCAATCACCGTATGGCTCAAAAACTTAACCTGGTGAAAGGTCATGCTGTTCGTATAGCCAGGATGACCTCAGAGAGGGAGGAATTTTATAAAGAAATCCATAATTTAAGTAATATGTTTATAGAAAGAGGTTACCCTGAAGAGGAAGTATTTAGGATTATGGATGAAGTTAAAGGAGGTTGGGGTGTTAAATACAAACCCCTGATAGGTTTACCTAATACTTTTGTGGATAAGAAAAGGGAAAATAGCAAAACTTTTCAAAAAGCATGTATAACCGAGTTTAATGGGTTTTCAGGCGTGTTCACGGATATTGTTAGGAGAAACTGGAGTCTACTCAAAACTAATAAGGAATTATTTGAGTTAGTGGGCACAGAACCTATGTTCACCTACAAAACTGGAATGAATTTTAAGAGAGTGTTTGAACAGATGCACAAATTTCAAGATAGTGTAAGGAAGGCTACAACTAGTTGTGGCAATTGTAGACAATGTTCAAACATTTATAAGGAAGACAGCACTGTTTTACATAATGGGTTGGACAGTAAAGTGAAATACTGCAAGGGCAATTGTAATACAAGGATGATTGTTTATTTAGCTACATGTAGAAATTGTCCAGCTTTCTATGTTGGGAAAACCGAGAGGGCCTTGAAGAACAGAATGTACGAACATTCACATGATATTAAAAACAAAAAAGAAACTAGTGTACTTTAAAAGCATTCTGTGATATGCGCAGATTTTAAAGGTTTTAAGTTTGGCATTATTGACATGGTCAGAACGAACATTAGGGGGGAGACGTTAAAAATTTATTGTTAAACAAAGAACTCAAATGGCAGTTAAGATTGAGATCTAACTTCCCCCCAGGTTTAAATGAATACATTACTATTAAACCTGTATTAACAGCAAGAGCAGGGGATGTATAGGTATCTTATAAGATATTTTAGTTAAACATTTATGGGTTCTTGGCTAGTGTCACTGATAGTATGGGTTGTTATGTTTTATTATTTTTATCATTTTTATTATTTTCATCACTTCCTCATTTTTTCATTTTATTTTTTCATTTCATTTTTTATTATTTTTTATATATACGTATTTTTTACTTTTTTCTTTGCCTTTCACATGAACATGGTCAGATGTTTTTTTATCATATTTATGGTTAATCAGATATATAAAATAACAGTTTATGTGATTGTGTATAAAATATACAACATATAACAAAAAGAGGTTAGTGCTTGTGATGGAAGGATTTTTAGTGACAGTATGTCTTTAAAACTTTGATTGTTTTTAATTGCACAATATATATAAGGATTGAGTATTGTGGATTGTGTTAATCTGATGAAGTCTTGGTTAACAAGACGAAAGCGCTCATATTTTATGTTATGTTACAATAAATTATATTTTCGGCTGCCACTTTGGGTGTTGGACTTTCAGTTTATTTGTTTGGAGTCTTGACACATTATTGTGGCTTTCAGTGTACAGGTCCTCTGTCATGTGTATTCTACTAAGCAAGATGTTGTACAGCTGTTTACAGAACCTACATTTGTCTGTTTTTCCCACTTGTTCAATGGATTTTGTAAACTAATGTGTACACAGCCCACTATCCTGGGCTGCCATTATTAACCTTTTATCTTTTGGTTTCAACTCATCTCTTCTTAACCATTCCTGCATTAAATCCTTATCAACATAAGGTTATTCCATGAGATCTCTGTACTTCCCTCAGTATTCATGGCTTTTCCACATTTGTTTCCCCCTCATTTGATCCTTCATCTTATATTCTTTTTTGTCACATTCAGTTGCTGTCTGAATTTTTTTTACTTCTTGTTTTGTTTCCATTCTCATTTGACACTGGAATGCTTCTCCTAAATTAAGCCAAGAAGTCATCTTAGACCTTCTCTCCTCATATTGTAAACCTTTCACTATGTTTAGATCTGATGAGGTCAGCCGATATGTATGCAGTCCCATGACTGCAGACCTATGTTATCAATTTTGAGGAGGTCCATGTCTCCTTTAGGGCATGGAATATATAATCGTGGAATACACTGATGATTTTATATTATTTATAAATGTAAAGCATTTTTCATGTGTTTTTGTCCAACTGATCTAATATCTTTTGGGTTCAGTCAGACATACCAAAACTCTAAGTTAGAAAAGAAACAGCAAATTGATTAATAGCTTGGATTTTTATTATTTGATGTCTTGGCTGTTTATAATATTAGTTTTAGTTTTTTGAAGTATTCTTTTCTGCATTTTATTCACATTTGTTCATGTTTTATTGCCGACCCTTCTGCTTACCATGGATGATGACTTGGAAGGGTCTGTTGACCAGCCGTTTGCTCAATTAACAAATTTAACAAGATGGTTAATTGTCAAAGTCTTGAGAAAACCATACAGAAGCCACAGTATTATATCTCCGCAAGTTAGCATTCTCATCTACATGCCACAGTCAGCTATATAACCAAGAAAATCCCAAATAAGCGGAACATAAATCTATATTTCATACTGCCAAGAACAGAATAATTTAGTCACTATGAAAAATATCATCTATATTCAGCTATTTGTTCTCTCTATATCATTGACATTAAATGGAGCACAGGCAATTCAACTTAGATTCTACTTTTTGGCAGAAAACCAGTTAAATTATATGTACTCTTCACTTCATGCACAAGCCAGTATCTCCAACAATTTTGACTAATATGGATAAACAGTTGTTTACCTTGGGTGCTGTACCCACACTCCTTCAATGGAAACATCACCTTCTTACTTAAGTATCTGAACTGCATTGTCACACATCAGTAGCAAAGCTGTTTATATTTGAATGAAAATGGAAGGGTTGTAAAGTATGAAGCACAGTACAAATCAACATCTGCCACTACAGCTGCTGTTTGAATTACATCTTGCTGATGTTTTGAACTATACACCAGTTTACCACAGTTTGAGAACTTCTTAGGTACAAAACTTTTTATGAACTGTTTCAAGGCAGAACTCTTTGATTGCTTCTTTGAAAGATAACTGCTTTAAAACTATCTGACTTCTGCTTTATAGAATTGTCTGAACATCTTAAGTGGAGAACTACTTAAGATAGGAGCTGATTAAGAAAAATGTCTAACAATTTCTGAGGAAAGTTTCCTAAGTACTATTTTATAATTGCATAAGAACTTTGCAAGAACTAATTAATATAACTGATTAAAAGGCAGACTCAATAAATTCTTAAGAATTGGTTAATAGAAGATAAACTGAGTTGTGCTTGACTGGGGAACTGTTTAGGACAACTAAAAAGAACTGCTAACAAGTGCTTAACAACTCATAAAAGATTGCCTGTAAACTGCATGGAAATGGATTAAACGGAGAGCTGCTTAGAAGTCTTTAGGAGAAGAGATTAATTGCTTAAGCAATGCATAGGAGAACAACTGCCTTGAGACTTGCTGAAGAGGAGAATAAGAACTGAATACAAGTGGAACTATTAGAAAACTGACTGAAAACAACTTAAAATGAGAACTTTATAAGACTTATTTATAAGAAACACTTAATTACTTGAGAATTGCATAAGAAGAGACCTGCTTAAGGGGGGAACTTCTTAAGAGAAGAGCTGTCCGGAAACTGCTCAAGAAAATAACTATTTCTGAACTGCCTAATATTTGCATAAGATGAGGACTGCTTATGAAATGCTTACAATCATAACTCTTTGGCTATTCAAATCTTACATTTGGCATTTTACATGTTTTTCAATATTTGTCTTTTATTATCTGCTTATACAGAAAGTAATTTTCCTCTACAGACCAGTCGCATGGACTGTTGTACTTTATAAGTATTAAAATGTTTGTGTTAAAGAAAAAGTAAACTTGTGTAAGCACTGTTACTTTTTATACAGATTCCATAAATTTAAGTCAGCGCTTCTTCATTCATTTCTCATATAATAAACCCATTAACATTAGCTTTATGAAATTCAGAATAAAATAATACATAAAACCTTTCTTATCTATTTTAGATCCCTGTTTTTTCTACATATCCTTAACATTCATCAATAGATTTTTTATTATGGTTGTTTATTTTCATTTTTTTGTAATTGTATTTATTTACATATAAAAGTGATCATAGTACTGAATCAATGAAATAATGGTGTGACTGTTGTAATGGAAAATGTAAATACTGGCATTTGACCACAGTAACTGAATATGCAATTTTCCCATCTTTGTTGTAGCTAACTTTAATTATTGTAAAAAAAAATTGTTTTGTTCTGGACTTTCTAACAGCATCAGGGACCACTCATACATAAATATATATGTATGAATATGTGCATGCCTACAGACTTTACTATTATCAACAACATTGTACTTTTTGGAGTGCATGAGGAATATCTGTGTTCTCCAAAGTTCCATTGCAGATACCTAATGATACACTGGACTTTTCCATGGATAACACATATGAATGCATATGTTTTATTTGTTGCCTTCTGACTCTTTGATCATGTTATCTCACACACAGAGTATGATATATTGCAGGTGTACATTTCAAACATACAGTACCACTGGGGCTGTCTGGTCAAACAATTATATAACTAGAGAGGGCTCTTATACAAAATTATATGACACTGGCATTTGTGAGTTTTCAAGGCAACCATGTAGTAATTGACACTGATGTTTCTTAGTTAAGCGTATGTGAAATAATTGTTTTCCTATACTGACCAGAGAAAATTGTGGAATACCACATTCTGTCACAGTCCTTCAAAACAGGAATTTTTAGTTTGTAAGCAATTCTTAAGCTGCTCTTCTATTAATATTTCTCTTAAGCAGTTCTCGCTGGCAGTTCTTATCTCAAGCAGTTTTCTTTATCAGTTCTTAAGCAGATACCCTCAAAAGAAAAACTTAATATTTGTAAGCAAGTTTTAAGAATTTAAGTTCACCTCTTAGTTATCTTATGTAGTTCATATACATTTTATATGAAGTTGTTACATAGCTCTCAAGAAATTCTTAAGTAGTGATTAATGGATTCTCCTGATAAGCAAACTGTAATACAGTCATTCTTTTAAGCAGAACCTCTCAAGTAGTTTTCACTTCCTTTCTGTTAATCATGTGTTAAGCAGTTCTTCAGCTCTTTTAAGCAGATTTATTCTTAATTAGCTGTGAAGCCACTCTTAAATAGTTCTACTCTTTATTAGGTATTAAGTAGCTTTTAAGAATTTTTCAATTTCTGAAGCAGTTGTCATCTTAAACATCTGTTAAGCAGTTCTACTTTTATGTCACTTTCTCCTCCTTTCTCATAGCATCCTGTCACTGAAAAAAAAAACAGTTTTTATACTTCTTTTTAAATTCAATCTACCACTAAGACCAGCTTTTATAGAAGTCCATCACTGTTATATAATCCCTTCATAACTGAAATACTTCCCCCTCTCTGCAATTTCATCCCATAATTTCTCATTTATTCCTTTTATTCCCATTCCTGTTTTAATATACTCTCCTTCTTCCATCACCCCCATCTATAGTGATAAATAGTGTAAAAAGTCCATCACAACTGTATCACCATCACTGACCCTACATCTTCTGATACTGTAAAATAATCAGTTTCATTTCCAAGGGTCCCCATTCTATAACATTGACATTTGCTCCACACAGCTATCTTACAACATTTTATCACCTCCTGTATTTTTCACATCATTGCCTTTGTGTTTACATCTTCCCCTTCAAACACAACTAATGTCCCCTGCAATTATAATTTTCATGTTAATCAGAACATAGCCTACTTTTTGATGAAATTGATTTTCTCTTTCTTGTTAGCTGTATATGTATATAGTTCTGTAATTCTATAAACATTTCCTTTCCACCTGACATCCACAACAGTTAAATTTCCTGTCCTTACATTACAGCTAGTATTTTCACTGTTTACATTGCATAGCCACTCCAGAATAATTTTCACTTTCTAAGTTTCATATGATATTTCTTCCCCAAAATTGTTCTGTTTGCAGTCTTTTTTTTTTTTTCACTTGTCAGGAAATGTACATCTTATATAAAATAATAGCATCCACATCACATTTAGCACACCATTCCAGTATCCCTTTTCTTCATACAGTGTTAACAATACTGTTTACATTTAGTGAAAGTACTCTAAAATAGTTGATTTTCTTTCCTTTCAAAAATATTCTCCTAATCTTACTTTTCTGTTTTCTTATTTTTACTCTTGCATCTAAACTTAAAACTGCACTCACTGGGAGCAGCCCTCAACCTAGAAGATGATGATATCTGTCCAGTCACTGAGTTGTGGTCTGATCATAAATCAGTCTCATTAGAAGCAACAATAGCATCTGACCTCCCATTAGCAGCAACTAGACTAAAAAACTTCTCTAAAGCCAAATACAATGTAATACGTGACAACATTAATAGCTTCAGAGCACCTGCCCTCACTGATGGCATGGACATCTATACTGGGATTTACACCATTGCCTTGTATAAGTATCTACACAAATGTATTGACTCAGACGTACCTTATAGGACTAAAACAAGATCCTCAAGAAAGACAAGCCTGTCTATTAGACATCTGCCATTAACAAGTTATACAATAAGAGAAAGTAATTGCTGTCCAAGAGCAGGAAGGAATGGCTTCTGAATTAGAAGCATTCCCTCCTCAGCTTAAACCAGCAAATAGGACACTTTGTAAGGCATTCTAAAGCTAAATATGAATCCAGATTAGCCTGTTTCACTAAGGATAGCTATAAGGCCGTCTTTAGCTACATCAGAAACCTTAAAGGAAAAACCCAGATCTGCACAGAACTGGTTGTTAATGGCATGACATATACTGACCATGCAGAAATAGCCAACATGCTAGCTGACAGGTTCAGAGAAAACTTCTCCTCCCTGTCCCCACCACATATCCCCCAAAGCATCCCTACTACCTGCCCTCCATCTACTATCTCCAAGAAGCAGGTCATAAACACTCTCTTCAAAGCCAAAACACAGCCTCTGTGGGACCTAATATCCCAGGCTGCATTCTTAATGGATTAAAATAAAAACTAGCTGCTCTGCTGGGTAATATTTTTAACCACAGTCTAAGCACTGGTTTTGTACCTGCTGAATGGAAAACAGCAACCATCATCCTGCTACATAAAGGACGTGCCTCCACTGACCTTGGGACCTATAGACCCATAAGCCTGACCAGCCTAATTTGCAAGGCTATGGAAAGAATACTCATGAACCTTATCAACAAAGATATAAGAGACCACCAAATGCTTGATCAGACCCAGTCTGGCTTTGTTAAAGGGAGATCCTGCATCTTGAACTTATTTATTTATTGACATTTGTTGACCAGGAAAGTCCACTGGGTCAGAAACCCATTTTCAGTGGAGGACCAGGGAGAAAAGCTCCAAAGTTAATCAAATATTGTACAGAGCAAATACACAGTGAAAGAGATATAAATACATATGCATACGGTGAGGAGTAAATAGCATATAAGTTAATGCACATTGTCAGACTAAGTGGATACATAATAACATACTTTCAGTCTACAAGAAAGTAATCATAAACCTTAGTAAACTATGCATATAATAAGTAGGAGAAACAGTCATATAGAGGAGGAAGAAAAAAATTAAACAGAGGGTTAAAGAGTAGAATCTGAGTAGTTACGTGTGTGAGGTTAAGGAGGCATACGCTGCATTTCACAGGTACAGCTGGGATTATTTAAAAAGCAGGTTTTTAGTGCAGCTTTAAAGACTATTCGGGAGTCAAGTTGAGTAATATACGAGGGATGACTATTCCATAGTTTGGCAATATTGTAGGAGTAAAGGCATTGTCCTGCTCTTTTGTTGGGTTTAACTACATTTAAAAGTGACTTTTCTGAAGACTGGAGGGTTCGAGTTGGGGTGTATGTATATAAGATAGACTGGACTGCAGGACAGCTATCAGGTCTGAAAATTAACTTATGAGCAAGTGTTAATTGAATATAATAGAGATAGTGGTGAAATTCAAGCCAGGACAGGTTTGAGATAGCTTTGCAGTGGTGTGAGCGGTTGGGCATGTTAGAGGCGAATTTTGCTATCTTGTAGTAGCACGATTGCAGCTTATTACTGAGGGATGTATGGAGGTTGGTGAAAATAAGGCTTCCATACAAGAAGACTGGGATAAGAAATGTGTTTACTAGTTTTATCTTAGTTTGTTTATCTAGGTAGAGTTTGTCAGTATAGTTTGCCAAGTTTGAAATGGGAGAGTTTATCAGTAGTGATTCCTAAAAGTTTTGCAGATAGCACTTGTTTTATTTCTGTATTGTTATGTGAAAAAAATCTTGAATTCTGCAGCTGGAGGTTTTGATGAAAATAGTAACAGTTTATTTTTTGGGGGTTCTGCATTAATTGAGCATCATTTAGCCAGGTTTCTATGGAAGTGAATGCATCTTGGATGATCTTCTGGAGGTTAGTGAAATTGTTGGAGGAAGAGATGATAGTTGAATCATTCGCATATTGAATTCATTTTCTTTGTTGGGAGGCTTTGTCAAGATCATTAATGAATATATTAGAGAGTAGTGGTCCTAAAATGGACCCTTGTGGGACACCTGTGTTATTTGCCAGATACTCAGATTGTTTATTTTGTCATCTAACCGATTGTTGTCTATCATTTAAGTAGGAAGAAAACCAGGTTAATACGATTAGAGTGCATCCAAGTTTTTCTAAATATTGTAATAACTTAGGGTGTGATACTGTGTCAAAAAACTTTGATAGGTCTAACAGGAGCACTGAAGTAGATAGGCCAGCATCAAGAGCTTTATTCACAGTATCAGTGAAAGAGAGTAAAGCCATAGTTGTGCTATGTCCAGGCCTGAATCCATGTTGAGTGGGAGCAAGGAGGTTGTTGTTAATGAGGTGATTTAGTAGTTGGGTTTGTATGCATTTTTCTAGGATTTTTGATAGCAGGGAGAGAATGGAGATTGGCTGGTAGTCTGAGAGATCGTGTACAATACCACCTTTATGTAATGGCGTTATAATAGACTTTCCAAAGTTGGGGGATATAAGATTCAGAGACTGAACAATTAATAAGAATGCTTACAGGGTAAGCTATAGCTTTGGCAGCAAGTTGTAAGTATTCAGGTGATAAAATATCAGTGGAGCATGAGCAGGGCTTTAGTTTGGTTAGCAATTGGTGGACTTCTTTGAGACATACTGCCTACCTGGACCTGGCTAAAGACTTTAACACTATTCTCCACTCGGCCATCATTGATTAACTCACCCAGCTGGAGATCAACCTGTATATTGTTTGGTGGGTTGCAAACTGGCTCACCAATAAAGTGCACATAGTCAAAATAGGTGACTCTACCTCCACCAGCAGACCCATAACCAGTGGTGTTCCACAGGGATCTGTGCTGGATCCCCTATTGTTTGGAATCTACTTCTTGGATGTACATGATAAAACAAAAGGCCTATGGCTGAAAAGTTTGCTGATGATTGAAAACTGAGTACAGTCATTGAGCCCCCAAACAATGTCAACATCCTACAAGAGGGACTTACATAGACAAACAGCTGGTGCCAAAGTCATGGGCTAAAACGTAATGCAAAAAATGCATTATCATCCACATTACCACATTAATAACAACACCCAAAGCACATAATCAGTGGTAAGAGATATGAGCACAGAGGTTGACCACAAACTTTCATTTGACCACCAAGTCTCCACAGTAGTAAGAAAGTCTTTCTACATCACCCACCTCATAAGCAAGGGCATTGCATCCAAAACAAAAGAGGTTATAACCCCCTGTACGCCTCACTCATCTGGCCAGTAATGGACTACAATGCTACCTTTGGTATGTACCTTACCAGGTACCTGCAACAACTAGAAAGGTCTCAAAGGTTTCTTACAAAGAAAATTCAGTGTCTTCAGCATATGTCATATGCTGACAGACTGAAATCAGTGTCACTATACTCTGTGTCTTACTCAGAGGCAACCTCTGCCTTGCATATAAAGCAATTTCAGATTGTGTGCTACTGAAACTGCTGCACATTCATAAATCAAATGGTATAAGATGCACTCACTCTAGAGAACTCACCCTAGTATGTGACATCAACAGGACTTGCTGGAGAGACAGATATTTCTAACAGAGGTTATCTCTCCTCTGGAACAAACTTCCAATTCAGGTGAAACAGTGCCCATCACTGACCCTATTTAAGCATAACTTGGTTGATTGGATGGGAAACCACAAATTTACCCCAGGAGTTTCACCTGTGTCCATCATGAACAGGGGCACTTGTTGTTGATTTATACCTTGATATTCTTGGGAACAGGGGATTTATTTACCTAGGCTTGTAAGGGCGCTAGAACCATTTGCCTAATGACCTCCTATAGTCTACTTAATATTTTCCTGGGTATATGTACAAATAATACTTAATCCAGAAAATCAGATTTTTAATTTGCTAGAACTTCAAAAAAATCTTGGTGTCAGTCCCTTCCCCTGACATATCTTCCTGCATGCAAACTTTCTCCTCCTTTTTCCCCTCCATATTTTTCCTTCTACAGTTTCTTCTTTGCCTAGTTCACACAGACCCTCACCCTCTTATTGTTCTTCCTCATGTATGCTTTCTTCCCTTTCCTTTATTTTTCTTTATTACTTTCTTTTGGCAATCCATCCAAGAATGCCCCCCCCCCATTTTTCTTTTTCTTACACAATCTGCACTCAGCAACTCACACAGTCTTGCTGCATGCCCTGTATGTCCTTTTTCCCAATGCTGGTTCTTTCCATTGTGTCACAACCATTAGTTAAATGAGAATGGTCCCCACAAAGTAATATGATTTAGGTTGGCCAGCATATCTTAATGTTTCTCTATGACCAGCCACAAAAGTAACACTTGAGAAGTGTTTTTACCAATTTTTTTCAGATTTGACAAAGCTTCTTACCTCCATCCTCCATTCCATAAGTTTCTTTCATCACTAACTTTTACAGTGTTATCAACAATTTCACAGAAACTTTGTTTTTTTACTCAAATGATTTTTATTTTGATGAAATAACACAATGTAATACAGTCATAACATTCAGTAACTATTTGCAGTTTTTACATTCAGCCTGACAAAAAGGATTCAGATAAAAACATTTGTAGCTAAATAATAAGTTAATATATAAACTATGATAGTTAGGAAGAGTTTGGTTCCATCTGTAGGGTATCAAGTCAAATTCAAAACTTTCCTCCACAGATGACTTAGGAAAAGTTCTTAGCTTTTTAGTTCTTTTCTCCATTAGTATGCATTTCTTCAGTGATGATAGGAATTCCACCATTGCGGGTGCTACATTAGAGTTCCATCTTCTAGTTATACATTTTCTGGCTATTGCTAACATTGTCCACAACAAATACAGGTCATCTTTCTTCATATTATTACTATTAACAACATTCAATAAAATTAAAGACTTTGTCAAAACAAATATATCAGTATAAATAGCTTGAAGAAATTTGTTAATCTCATTCCAATATGGTTTAATATTAGTACAGCCATAAAAAATATGAGACCAGTCAGTAGAAGTGGACAGATGACATCTCCAACATAACTTGCTGTTTGAAGGGTTCATTTTTGACAGTTTCGTAGGTGTCAAAAAGGATCTGTGTAGAAATTTCCAATGAAAAATCCTCCAGAATTGTGAATACGAAGTTAGTTTAACTGAAAATAAAATGTTTGTTTTATCTTCTATTGATAATGATACTTGAAACCCTTTAGTTAGGTATTGCCAGTAAGAATCTTTAGGAGCTGTTTAAGGTGTTATATAGATATGACAATTCATTCTTAACATTGATATTATTATACAGAATTCCAAAAATCCAGTTTATAATTTTTGGTACAGTTTTTAAGGATGAGTTATGTATTATTCTACACAGATCCTTAGTGTATGCTGTGACACTCTGAAGAACCAACCAATCCTTAGGGGATAGGCCATAGGTTGACAGTATACTTTGTGTGTTCAAAGCTTGTTGGTTTTCAATACATTGCAACCAACAAAATAGGTTATTATTTTCCCATAAACCAAAAATCTCTCTATGTGTTTTATCAGGGAAATCCCTTGTAATAGTAAATGGTATTAACAATCTATGCCGCAGTTCTAGATTTGTGTTAATGAATTTTATAAACACATAAAAAATATTGTTTATTAGTGTTAGTTTAGTTAATTTTGTTGTACTATACTGTAAATTTAAACTTAAATAGTGCCGTATCTTATCTTTGTCTGTTACCAAAGCATGTTTTGATAAATAATTTTCATTCATTGGTATAATGGAGTGTAACTGTTTCCAATTGGAAGAGTATCTAGGACTTGTCCAATTCATCACTATTTTAATTATATATGCATTTATATAAGTTTCAGTCTCTGGGAATTTAACCCCCCTTGTTCCCATTTTCTGATATGATGAGAATATGTCATTCTATTTATTTTGGGGTACCGTAGACATTTCATCAGAGTTGAAGTGATTTCTTTAAGGATTTTCTTTCCTCGTGGAAGTATAAGGGCTTGTGCTATATATAATATTTTAGGTAACAAAAACATTTTTATCAGTTGTAACCTATCATCAAATGTTATAAACAAATGATTCCATTTGCTTATTAATGTCTTGATTAAGTCTATGGCTTTAGCATAGTTAAGCTGTAAGGTTTCCTCTATATACTTACCTAAGACTATTCCTAAATAGTCTAGAGTTGAAACTTGGTTTCCAATAATATGATTAACTGGAACCTGTATGTTCTTTTTTTTTTATTTAATAATAAATATTTTGATTTACATTTGTTGAAAGAGAGTCTTGAGATTTTTCTGGAAATTTGTTGTTAATATATCCACTTCACCTAACACTTCCTTAGAGTTGGGTAAGGTAAGTAAGACATCATCAGCAGATATCATTATTTTAGATATATATTGGTCATATATATTTATACCTATTATCTTTGGGTTATTATGTATTAAAGTGGCAAGTATTTCTATGGCCAGAGCAAATAGGATAGGGGACATGGGACATCCTTGTCTAGTACCTCTAGTGATTTGGATTGCTTTGGAAGTAAAGGGACCTAATTTGACATATGCTAGATTATTTTCATAGATTTTCTTTAACATTGTTATAAAAAAGGGGGAAATCAAATAACGAAAACATTAAATAAATAACCTCAATTTAAGGAGTCAAAGGCCTTTTGAATATCTAGACCTATTATCAATGCTTCATGGTTTCCTCTATTGAGGTAATCTATCAGTGTTAATACTCTTTTAATATTATCCTGTGTATGCCTGTTATGTATGAAACCAGTTTGGTCTTCATTAATTATTTTAGATATGGGTATTTTCAATCCATTGACCATAAGTGACATAAATAGTTTATAATCATTATTCAACAAAGAAATTGGTCTATATGAGTTGCAATGATTAGGGTCCTTATTCTCTTTTAATATAGGGGAAATTAGAGAATATCTCCAAGAAGGAGGAATAGTTGCTAATGTTTGAACTTCAAGAAATGTTTTATGTAGGAGAGAGATTATACAAGAAGGGAACAATCTATAAATTTTGTTAATTAAGCCATCTATTCCAGGTGCTTTATTAGACTTACTTCCTTTAATCCCATCTATAATTTCCTTTTGAGAAATATGTTTTTGTAGATCTAACTTAAGTTCTTCTGGAATTCTTGTTATGTTGGGAACTATATTCTCTAACTTCTCATTTTCATTTGTACTTATTTTATCTTTATGATGCTCTGCATAATGACAATTAAAAGCCTCCAGAATATCCTGTATGTCCAAGACTTTTTTTCCTTTTCCTTTTCCCTTCATGAAAGATACTATTAATGTTATTAATTTTTGATTGTATCTTAACTTTCATAGATAGGTTATGAAGATGCTTAGGAGAGGTAGCATAAGAATTTAATTTCAGTTTTTCTATTGCTAAATTAGTTTTATGGGATAATATTTCATTGTATTTCTTATTTGCTTCTTCTGTTTTCTCATTATTATTATTATCTGTAGCAATTAAGTTCTTATTAGATTTAAGAGATAATATTTGATTTTGGAGTTGCTGTAACTCTGAGTCCCATTCTGTAATTTTATTTTTGTACCAGCTAATGGTTTTACCATCTAGATAGGCCTTAAGAGAATCCCAAACCATAATTGTGTTTGCTTCAGGTTTATAATTAATCTCTAAGAAACACTGAAATTCAGAAGTTATCCAAGATTTAAAGTCTTTAATTTTTTGTGATATATGAAGGAATCCTTGAAGTAATAACTAATTGATTGAATTCCAAGTGTATTGTTAACAACAGGGAATTAGGATCTGAAAAGGGACAAGGTTGTATTGAAAAATTCAAGATTTTAGAATAAAGATATTGTGAGATATACATTTTATCTATTCTAGTCTGGGTACCATGTCTATAGTCTTGGTGTGAGAACAGTAACAAATTTGGTCCCAAAGCATTAAAGGTGTCTTTTATTTAAAATTTTATTTTATTTAATTTTATTTAAACATTTCTGTCCATTTTTTAACTGTTTGGCTGAGGACGATAGTCTAGGAGATTTCCTATTGGTAGTTTCTGTAATATCTGTGATATATTTGAAATCACCTCCTATTATCATATTACCTTTAGAAGTAGTTGTAATAAAGTCTAAGTGTTTCTTAGCTAGATCAACCCTCATACCTGGGAACCAGTATAAATTAAGCAGGGTCCAAATTCTATTGTTAAACTTAAGTATAACTAAGGCCATGAGTCCATCATTATCTACATGTCTGTAAATAATTTGGGGATTTAAGAAAGTCTTTTTACATAGAATTGTTACTCCTCTGGTCTTATTTGTATAAGAAGATTGAGAAAGCATTGTGTATTCCTTAGGGTCCTACATAAATGTGTCATTTATTTTAAAGTGTGTCTCTTGGAGAAAAACTACTTGAGCCTTGTTTAGTTTAAGATACCTTAGTAGGTTAGTTCTCTTATATGGGTTGTTTAAGCCATTAGTATTTAAGGATATCAAAGTTAAATCCTTATCAGAATTCTTTAAATATAGCAAATAATAAAGGAACTTGTATTAATAGAATCCTGTATACATAATACTCTTCCTGAATATCAGTTGTTGTATTTCTATTTATCTCAATCCAAATAAATTTTCCCATGAAAGATAAAAATAAAACAATAATGCCAGACATTTCAAAACTAGAAAAACAGTTAAATAACAAAAAATAGCATATTTCACTCTGATATAAACTTTAATACACATTGTACATGGAATGAGATACATTCCTAGTCTAGCAAATGAAACTAAATCTGCTAGACTACCTATCCCAACCATCAACCTTTGTTGGTTCGAGCCCATGAAAACAAAGTAAAAAATGGAGAATATATTATAAATTGAAAGAAAAATAGTAGTGATAAACAACTAATCAGATACTGATTCCAGTTAGGTTTTAGGGATAAGTTATATACACTATTATTAAAAGCATTAAACATTTATACAGTAATTAAGGAAGCAAGAGACATATTAGTATATATATATATAATCTGAATTTAGTGCTTAATAGACTAAGGAAACATTAGCTTTATTAACAATCTAATTGATTACCCAAAATACCTAAGCATGTCATCTGTATTAGTTCTAATAAAAATTTCAAAATGGTAGAACAAATCAAAGAATCATTTAGCATTTGTATTTACTTGCCCTCTGAATAAATCTTATCATGACAAACTCCCACTAAATAAAAACTTCACAAGAATAGGGTGGTAGCACATAGTAAGTGTGTGTCATTCCCAAAAGATGTCGACATAGATTCTTAGAAATATTCCATAAGACATATTTGCCCTTAATTAACTCCTAAACTTTTGGAATAGCAGATGTTTAAATGACTGACTAAAATCAATAATAATTAACTGACATCAATTAATATGACAACAATTAGTAAAAAACATTATTTATATAAAACTTACTATGGATAACAGGTCTTAAAAGTGAATGACTCAGAGACAGAATTAAGATAGAGATAGCTGTAAATATCTACCATAGTAATAGGATAATACTGAAACTCATAACTTGTTTGTTGTGTTATCACAAGTCATAGATATTACTGAGCTCTTTCCCTGTCATAAAGTGCTAATATACTAAAAAACATGATTTTATAATAACTGAAAACATGACATCTGAAACATAAATAATATCTAAGATACAATAAGAAAATCAACATATTAAATGCAAAGTAATTATAGTTTAATCATACTTATTCACACATATATTTGCTAGGATTTAGTATGGTGTTTGAGTATCCTTACAGTTATTACCATTAGTCATAAGCATTTCCTGTAAATGTATAAGCCTATACTAAACACTTGCTAACTGCATAGGAAAGTTATTTATAAAGATCTATTTATAAAAAACTCCAGTATATTCACTAGAAATAGTGGCTATAATTAACTGTTTACAAAAAAAATAACATTTCTTTATTTGATCACAAAATATAGTCACTATTATAAAAGGGAACCATGAATATGTTTGCAGACAGTGTAGCTCATAATTCTTGTAAAAGAAGCTTACTATGCTGTATTAACCAATCAGAGACTTGACATTCACAATTAGGCTTGCATATACACATTAGATGTAATGTAATCTGATCTGATCTGCATGCAGATAATGCATGATGTCACAAGCTAAGTAAGAAAGCTTCACTTCTTAAATTTCAAACTGACATTTTCCCACCCAGCATGCTACACAGTACAGTTTCCTGACTTCACTTTAACTGTATCACAAAGTCTGCTCATTTACAGTAACAAATGCAAACTTTAACTGTCAGATACTTCTAAACAGTAAAATAACATTCAGTACACAGGAAATCACCTCCAGACATCACAAACCATACAACACACATAAAAAAAGTTTCATACACCCTTTCCCATAACTAAACTCTATATAACCGGCAAATTCAGAACATCCAAACACAGTCATTTAAAAGCATTCTAAAAAAAAAAACACACCTCTCCCATTACATAAAAACTTTCAGATCCTAGCTAAAGCTTCTAATTAATAGACAGAACAGTCCATAAATTCCTGTCATCACTCTTATTTTAAATACAAAGTAATTTTCTGAAGCAAGCACTTACCTTGTGCCATAAAACATACAAGCATATAACTGTCAGAGAGACCCAATTTATGTTAAAAGCCGGCAAACAGCTTTTTGTTCACACAGGTACCAATATTTATTCTGAAACAATCATAAGTTATAAATATTAAAGAAACTAGTTAATATATACTAAATCATAGATATGCCCTGTTATCCCACGTATCCAAAATAGTTTTGATAAATTAATTTATGCAGTGACTATGCCTGTGTAATAACTCAGAAGAGCATTTATCATCTTAAGGTCATAAAAGCAAAGATAGCTTACTGTTCAGTTATAACACTCAATAAACCAGTAATATTATACTAATATACTAAAAAGCATAAACAGTTATTTAATTTGTATATGAACAAAAAAAGTATAGAAATGAAAAAAGCAAAAAGAGAAAGAAAAACAATAAGAAAAATATTGTCATGACATTACCTTACTTGAAAATTTAGCAAGTATAAAACAAATTAAAGTCCAGTTGCAGTAGATGCTTTAAGACATTTAGTGGGAACAACAATCTTTGACTCAGTTTTTTTTCTTTTTAACATCTTTCCAATAAGATTTATCAGTAACTTTCTTTAGAGATGCAGATGCCCATTCCATATCTTCAGGTAATGAAATAATGTTGTTATTAATAAAGACATTGGCTTCTTCTAGGGCATTAAATGATCTCATTTCATTCTGATATAGAATTTTTATTCTGGCAGGAAAGACAAGCTGGCTTTTGATGTTATTCTGCTTTAACAGTTTTATTAATGGCCAAGCTTTTTTCCTCTGTTCCAAAACCCTGGTAGAATAGTCATTATCAAACCTAATTGGGTTTTGATTACATTTTAATGGACTTTTCCTCCAGGCAGATTTTAGGACCAACTCCTTGTTCAAATAAGATAGACTCTTTATGACTATTGATCTGAGAGAAGTAGAGGAGGATGTTGACACTGGCCTTCCTAAAGCTCTATGAGCCCTTTCAATACTAAAGGACAGACCCTCCTTTAAATCTAAAATCTCTGGAATCCAGGTATTCAGGAAATAAATGATAGTTTCTCCTTCAGCTCTCTCAGGGATGCCAAAAATCCTTATATTTGACCTTCTCTCCCTGTTTTCCAGGTCATCCACTTTATTGAGAAGCCAACTGTTTTGTTTGATGAGGAAATCTTTCTGGCTTTCTTCTTCCTTTAGTCTTCCATCAAGATCATTCAGGGATGCTTATAAGTGTGTTATTCTGGATTGATGCTGCTGCATAAGTTCCTGGAGAGAATCTGTTTGTTTCTGACAAATTCCCTTCAGGTTTTCTAAATTATCCTTAAAATCATCCATTTTTTAGTGAGAGTTCTTGTAGAGCAGATGTCACAAGCTGCATTTCTTTTTTTAAAGCCATGTTAGAATGAGAAGTCTTCAAAGTGCTCATCTCCACAAATTATATATTCTCCTTTATAATCTGACAGGGAAAAAACTTTCCTAAGTTCACCAAAGTTACTTAATAATATTGTTTATACATTCATATACCACTTCTAAGTATTTTTGCTAAAATAAAATACGTTATTTACTGTTTTTATACTAGTTTCATGGAGCTCTGAAAAACTGATGCTATCAGTTGGCCATCTTGGCTCTGCCCCTCCCCCAATTTCACAGAAACTTTGAATGTATTTTTAACATCTTATTCTTTCAGTTCATCAGGTCTATAGTGCAAAGTAACATGTTTTAACATTTGAGTTACTCCCAGAAACAATAATTGTTCCAAGAGTCACCATAATGTTTGTGAAACAAAAAATACCAGTCTTACGCCTTTTACAACTGTATATTGACACACAACAAGGGAACACTACAAAGCACAAACTCAATACCTATATAAAAAACAAGTATGAAGAGTGTCAGCCATGTAAACAACTGAAATCAAAAGATTGAAATCCTGCAGTTATAGGATGAAAGCACTTAACTGGATTGATAAATAGGTTAACTCTATCTGCTTGTAGGGCTTGTTCTGTCATTTTAAGTTGTTTGTTTCTAATAGTCATATAAGTTGTTCTGACATCTGAGATACACCATATTGCACTATATTGGCACTTAGCAACCAAGAGGAGCACCATATTTAAACTTCTTAGATTTCCACTTTTATCTCTCTCTCTCTCTCTCTCCCTCTCTTCTACTTAAAAGTCACAAAATAAACATCCACAAGGTTCCTGAAATGAAGGGGGCAAGCCCTGCCACAACATGAAAGACCAACAACTTGTACTATGTCAATAACACCTATGCTTTTTTATTATTGTTTTTAAATATCCTGCCATTACACATCAAAGCACTAATTTAATATGGAATCTCTTGATAGTTTAATGTACTACACACACCTGTACACATTTATAAATGTTTGTCAGCTAATGTTGACCTTTAAAAATATTAATGCACAAAATTAAAGTAACATTCAAAATTAACAAACATGACAAAGAAAAAGTTAAAACCTGAACTGATAAAAAAAATAAACTTTCTTTTCTTATCTGTAGGTAAAAATAAAAAAAAAAAAACTAAACCATAACAGAACCTTGAGACAGACTTTGTCTGAATAGTGATACTGTTAAGGAAGAGTGTAGAGTTCCAGTTAGGGTTAGCAGTAGTTTTAGTTTTAGTGATAGCACACATGTAAGGATAGAGGGGCATTTTGCCCCACTGTCCTACTTTATTAATATGTGCTAACCACAACCTTAACTCTGTTGCTGCCCCTAATCCCAGCCCAACACATTACCTTACCATAACCCCCTTTTGCTAACCGTAACAATACAGAAGACGTTCAGACACACACACTCACACACCTCATATGTATCCAGGAAACTCTGCAAAGGGCATGCACATAATATTTAAACTACCCCCTTACCTAGCCCTTACCCTAACCCTAAACTGAAAAAGCCCACATAAACTCTCCAACCCCTTAATGTCAAAACTTTCACTACATCCAGAACTTTTGGTAATAGAAAGAAAAGAAAAACAACACCTACCAAAACACAAACATCACACAATGTATGGAATGTTTTGGTTCTTTTGGTAATAGAAAGAAAGAAAGAAAAAAAGAAAAACAACACCTACCAAAACACAAACGTCATATGTATGGAATGTTTGGTTCTGAGCATCAACATTTCCATCATTCTGCATTACTGACTTAAAAAATATGCAAACTATATCAAAACTCTTCAAATACTATTTTATCTATTTGATATGTAGCCTTAATTTGCATGTGCATTTGTGTCTCTATTGTGTGTGCCCACATCTACGTCTAGATAAAGATAGACAAACGAATATATATGGGCGCATCATGTTTGGTTATAGGTTCATTTAACTGTGACATTTTTAATGGTACATATAGTTAAATATTTTTTGTTTGCTGAATGCTGAAATAGTCAAATATATTATTATGATGTAAGTTAAATGTGATTAAGTAGTAATGCCAAGACTTTCATTTGTCATGAAACTTTCACCCTTGTAAGTGTGTGTGTGTGTTTGTGTGCGTGTGTGCGCGTGTCTGTGTACGGGATAGGTTTAGAATAAGGGCTACAGAAGGAGAAAGCTGTGTATTGTGTTTGGGTTGAGTGTGCATGTTTGTGGTTTAGAGTTAGAGTTAGTGCTGTGTATTTCTTTCTGTTAAGGAAATGCTGTCAGATTATCAAATGTGTAGGTTGGAGTCAAGAGTAGTATTAAGGTTTGGGTTAACAAACATGTACAATGATGTAGAGGGGTGAAAAAATCATTATAAGTAATTACGTCTTCTCTGTTCTACATTCCAAAGTTCACTTCTATCTTTTTTAGTATGTCTGGTCTTATTACTATGTATGTGTCTTACTACATTATCTTCTGAATATTTTATGTTACTAAATTCCCTGATGGAGTCATTATCATTGTATATGTCTTTTAACTATTACATTCTTCCACAATAAAATCATTGTTTAATGTACTCCTGTAATGCCTACTAAAATTTATCTTCTGCTAATTCTTGTAAATAATGTTTCAAGTGCTTACCTTATTTCTTAATTGTATGTTACTGTTTCAGTTATTTTTTTGTCTTGTGGCCTGGCCTATGGTTGGAGAGAGTATATGGATCAGCCCATTTAGCTTTGTAAATGATTTTTCACTTGGCTATTGAACAAATCAAAACCAGCTTTGTGACCAAACACCACAATACTATATCTGAGATGAGATTTATATCCTCTATTGCAAGCCATACTCTTTCCTGTAATCTAGAAATATTCCATGTAACCTGAACAAGAGATCAGTATTTCATACTACCAATAAGAGAATAGTTAAAACAGCAAAATGAAATTTAACACCTAATCTACATTCACTAATTTATCTGCCAAAATAAATGACATTTAAATGGGACACAGGAAATACAATTTTGCTCCAAACTTTGAATAAGATCAGATAAATGTTATGTACGCTTCTGTCCAAGCAGAAGCTAGCATTTCAGGCAGTGTAGAATAATAAGCACAAAGATTTGTTTACATGATAACTGCATTCCACTCACATCAACGATGACATAATGACAGCTTATGAGGAGAACTGTTTGTGAAACTTAAGAACTGCATCAGAAAAGCACCAAACAATTTTCTATGGCTGATGAAGGAATATATGATGATACATAAGTATAAAAATATAAGTTCCAAATACATTACTTATACATTAAAATGTTTTCCAAAATCTTATTAATAGCAATCCTGATATTAAAGCATGGTCATTTTTATTTTATCCAGTAGCGTACACACAAGGTAATATAATAACATTTTATATAGAAGTAGTCAACATGTTTAAAGAAAAGGGATTAATATATTGGCATCAATTGGTAAACTCTGGAAAACTTCTGACAATAGACCAAATTAAACAGAAATTAAATATGGAAAATAGTTCATGGCTACATGTACAAGAATTAAGACAGCATATATTAAGCAAACAAGAAACAATGCAACCATCAATAAGACAGAATATTTCTAATCTTATAGAACATATAATATTACTAATGAATCAACCCATTACTGGAAAGGGATACTTATCATCTATTTATAAAACAAATAAAAAAATAAAAACTTATAAAAAATGACAAAATATGGAATTATTATAGATCAATTAATGGACATGTGCCAAATGACAGACAAAAAATTAATTCTTCTCTCTCCAAAGCAGACATCACTTTCACTACATTGGAGACTCTTTACATGGCAATTCATACACAGATCTTAAGTAACCCCTCATAAAATGGAACTTATGTTTAAGAAAAATATTGGCTGTTGGAGATGTGATTTATCAGTAAAAGCAGACTGGCAACATATGTTCTACGAATGCCATTTGATTAAACCATATTGGGATAAAATAAATTATTTTCTGCAAATGGTATTCAATGACAAATTCCAGATTTCCAAATCTATTATTTTGTTTAATGCACCTGTACCTGACTGTGTTCCAAGAACAAAATGTGTAATCTTGTGGACTCTCCCAGCCATTGCAAGGAAGAACATTACATCAAACTGGAAATCCAAAGCTTCTCCAGCTTTTAATCAATTCATGAATATGGTGTCAGCAGTATCGCAATTGGAAATGAACACTATTAAAGGAAGAACTGAAAGAACTACATCATTATATATAGCATGGCAAAAAGTAACTGAAATACTGGAGAGTAATGAGTGTAGCAGATTATAATCAGGAAACAATTGTATAGAAAGTCAATTATATGCCAACAATAGACACCCTTGTAAATACTTTATTTTGGTTTTAATGTTTGATATCTGTTTAGAGGTTTTAGCCAACCTTTTTAAATAATTTGTAAATACTTCACTGTCATAAATAACCTGCATTCATGTTTTCTTGTTTTTGGAAATGAATAAAAATATTTACAAAAAAAAGAAAAGCACTTGAAAACTGATGTGACCTGCTGAAGAAGGTAACTACTTGTGATCTCCAAACTCTGAGAACTGCTTAAGAATTAAACTGGTAAAGAAGAGAACTGCTTAGGCAGGGAGAGGAAATTGCTGAAAAACTGATAGAAAACTGGTTGAAAGGCATGCTTAAGAAATTTCTTACAAGCAGAATTAGCTTGCAGGAGAACTGCTTAACAACTGCTTAAGAAAAGCATTGTTGAAGAAATGCTTAATAACTGCTTACGAATTACTTCAGGTAAGAACTTAAGATGAGAATTGCTTGCCGAAAAATGCTTATGACTGAGAACTAGTTATGATTAGAATTGCTTATGAGGAATAAAGTACAGTTATGAAAGTAAAACTTGCCACAACAGTATAAATAAATCACTGTTGCAGTAGCCTAAACTAAAGGGGTCCTAATCTCATGGATGTCCAGTTTACAAAGCTAAAGAGTGCCATCCAAATGCCAGAAACTTGAGCAGAGGTCCATGCAAAGACACTTGGAGAGCAAGAATCATTAGAACATTTTTTGCTAGAAGGGAGGTAAGTGCCCTAGCAGAGCAATGTTAGGAAACAAATCCAACAGTAAACTGTAAAAAAAAGGGAAAAGCATCCATACCCTGGCAACAAACAAATGTAAACAAGTAAAGAAGTAAGGTGGCATGATGGGGGCTACTGCAGCAGTGATTATTTTAGGATATCTACTGTTATGGTTCACTTTACTTACACAATTATACTATGTTCAATGTATAGATTTGAGTGCAGTAGCCTAAGCTAGATGTGTAGATTACTGTAGCTTGGAAACATAACAAAGGAAGGAAATGAATAAACTCTGAAACTCTGAAGACTCTGAGAGCCCCTGGTAAATGGTCCCAGCAAAACCTGTTCTGGATGTGGAAAAGGAATTCAATTTGTTGTGGTTTGTAAAAGTGCAAACAGAGGACCTTGTTGCTGCCTCTAGAATTTTTCTAGAATACACTCCTTTCCAGAAAGTCACTGAAGAAGCCAAAATCCTTTTTGAATGGACTCCATCTCTGCCTGGAAATGGCTTATTATGGTGAATGTAAGAAAAAGCAATAGCTTGAGACAACTACCTGGAAATGTTCAGCTTTAACACTGGTATATACACATTCGCATGCATGATACTGTTCCTTCTGAACTTTCTTCCACAAATTCAAACAACAAATTATCAAACCTCAAATAAGCAGGACAGGCTTCAAATCTGGGTTCTGCAGGTGGGCAAGTCCTGTCCTCCATGCAGCTACTGTAAGGAAGATCTTTGATGCATTGGCCTCAATGTCCTAATGTTCAACAAAATCAAAATTCAGTGCTATACAGTGTAACCACATATATCTATATTATCTTTATATAAAATTCATTTTAGGAACTCTCCCTATGTCTTCAAAAGTAAAAGCAATGAATGTTGAGGACTTATCAATATTTCTTCTCAAAATCTTTAAGGAGAAATGTTTCAGGAAATATTATACTAGCAAATTGGATTAGTCTTCCAGAAAATATTAGCAGTGAAACCAACTATTCCAATTCTGCTTAAAAAATCCTACTTTTTTAGTTATTTCAGAGATTATTAACAAGTTCATCTAACTTGCATTCAGTGTCCTTCATCGTTGCTGCTGCATTTTCACTCTTGGGATATACTGCTGAGAATAGCTGGACATCTGGCCAGTAAACCAAAGCCTTTACACCTTCCAGTTGTTGTACATCAGCTGTATGTCCTGCATGCAAGGCATATGATGTACATATGTGACGCACAAGCATCTAATCCTCAAAATTTCTATGTTACCAAATCTGAATGCTACCTTTGAATTCGTTCTGCAAGCCATTCAATAAACTGGTTCAACTACCAAGCCTTCTCAAGATAAGTGCCTCATTGGGATCTCTTCTTTCAAAGGGAAAATGTGAGTGTGGGAAGTCGATTCCCCATAAAGAAAGGCACAAGAAGTGCCTTTTTTGTTTGAGTGCTACACACGAACATAAGCAGTGTGATTGGTCATCAGGTGTTTTTTCCTTGGACGCTCTACAGTAATTTGTCATCTCTTTCCATTTATTTGGAGAACCAGCAGTTGAAGCTTTTGGTTATGGGTACCATGGTCAAATTAATCCACCCCAATGTTCACCCACCACTTAAGAAAGCCCAATGGGTACACCCTGCCCTGCAACTACTCAGTCTTCGCTGGATGTCTAAATCGAGTTTGATGAAAAACCCAAGTACTATACTGTGCCAATGTAGGTTCCCTCTACCACAACCAAGTTGAATGCTGACAAGCAGGTGTCTACCCACATGTCCACTGAGACTGTGCCTATATCTGATGTAGATTTGGAGGGGAGCCATGGCTGATTATATCAGAGAGGCCTATGGAATTCCACAAATACTTGTTAGGGAAAAAGTACTGGGTAGCCTCATTGAATCTAGGTAGAAGTGTGAACCTCCTAGATTTGTTAAAGCTGATATTCCTTTAAAAAGAAGCAGAAGACCAAGTATATTATCACTAGGACTAAGGATCCTCACAAACTGGCAGGATTTTATTCTGGAGGATTTTCAATGTTGTTATGACTCTAAACCTTCTTCAAGTATTATCTGTTCCTGCTGGTATTCCAAACAACCTAGGGACACTGATTCATCTGAAGAAGAGTTCATTTTTTGTGAGGAATCATTAGTTTACTTTTCTCAGATACATTGTCCTCTTGCCCTGGGGTCTGAAGAAGAAGATTCACTCTTTTCTGACTCTCTTGTGGAAGAACTGCCTTGGGAATACAGTGGATCTATCCTATCTGTCATCATCATCATCATCTTTTGGCTTTTCCCGTTAGGGGTCGCCACAGCGGATCATCTCTTTCCATTTCTTCCTATCCTCTGCATCTTGCTCTGTCACATCAACATCCTATCTATAAATGGAAATATGTATGCTTTAAGTGGGACTGTTCCAGGGTTTCTGATGTTCAAAAAAGGTATTAAGAACTCTGGCTAAAACATTGTCCTTGTCCTTCTGCAGTCCCTCCAGTGCTGGATGCCCTTTTGGATACTTTCACTGCAGCTGCTCAAACCCCTGATTTTCATCCTCCAGTTTATATAAAGTTCCTGTAGCTCAAAAGTTTGTATATAAAAGCCTTTCCCCTGTTCCTGCCGCTGTTTCTGCAACCACTGATAAACCATCCAAGTTGCTGTCCTCTTGTAAACTTTTACCATCTGATAAGGACAGCTGTGTCATGGACTGATATGTTGAAAAAGTATACTCTTCTGTTAACTTAGATTTCTGGGCTATGACTAGGTATGTTGTGGCTCTTCTCTCCAAACCTGGGGAAATGCTGGCTGATATGTCTGATTTGGAGGGTATGTCTTCTGCCATTTCCCTATTGAGCTCTTCATCTTAGCTGGCTTGTCATTCCATTAAATGCAGTTAGGATGATGCTGATACCTCCCCTAGTTCAGCTGCATCTGTAATGAGGAGCTATTCTTGGTTGCATCCAGGTTCTGCAAGTAATGGACAGGCTGAGTATATGAAAAAGTTTTATTCAAGAATCCACAAAGCTTTTGGGGAAATCCTTCTTTAGTGTGTGCATACAAAAATCAACAATCACAATTGCATTTAAATAATTAAAACTGAGAGTCATTCTAAGTTTGCTGTTCTGAATTTTGATCTCCAAGAATGGTTAACCTCAGTGCTGGTCCATTTTGTTTGTTCATTTGCATCCATGCTCTGCCTGAAGACATTAGAACCAGAATATTAAACTCCACCATAGACAACCAGAATGTCTTTGGCACTGCTGCTACTGAATTATTCAAGATCCTCCAGAATAAGGGTAAAGTTATGTAGGATTTAAAACAAATCTTTGTCTCTCCTGTTCCTAAGTTTCAGAGAATTTATCTAAGTAAGTAATCATTTGCCTGTAGACAGCCCAGACAACCTTGTTGTGGCAAGAGGGCTTCTAGGAGAGTTTTTCCAGACAAACCTTCTCAGGGTTCTAAGGGCCAGAAGCCTAGACATGTCCTTTCTCAGCACATTTCTCAAGGTTCCCTCGTTCATGATGTAGTCTCTTCAGACACTCTTTCCTCTGTTTCTGGCTCAGGCGTATCTCATATCCCTGGATTTTAACTCCGCTTCCTCAACATTCCTATTCACCATCAATTTGGGAAATGTTTGTTTCTGTGTTTCTTCCTCTCATTATCAGCTTTCTGCTTTGTCTTTTGGTCTTTCTACAATTCTGTGTGTCTTGACCATGTGTCTGGCCCCTGTGGTAACCTTCTGTGGGCTTCAGAGAATTAAATTATTCCATAAATTGGACGGCCTTTTGATTCAATTCCCATATCAACAGTTCCTGCTTCAGGATCTTCACTTCACTTTGCTGCTTCTATGCAGTGTGGTTTCAACCTCATTTTCAAAACGTCTGTGTTGACTCCCTCTCAGGACTAAGTGTCTTTCTCAAGGTTACAGGACTCATGCCATCCAATCATGATTGTCTGCCAAGTTCTTCTCTTTGATTGCTTATTTCCAGTCCCTTCTAACTCTTCCAGTCTTTTCTCCAAGGGAATTTCTCAGAGGTCTGGCATACATGGCTTCACCATTCCCATGTTTCCTTTTTCCAAACTCCACATGAGGAAATTTAAGTGGTATCACAAGATGTGTTTGGCTCCAGCATTGCCATCCACTGGAGTATCTCGTTCCTCTCTTGCCTTGTCTCAAGCTCAAGCTCCACTGGTGGATTCATCAGATTTTCCTGAATTTTGTTTTGCTTTTTGCTTTGAATTTTGGCTGCCTTTTCAGGTTCCTCTCCCTTTTCAGGATCTGTACATGGATGATTCTGATTTATACTGGGGCATCTCATCTAATAGACTTGAACAGAGTTTCTGCATGTACAGCAAGTGCAACAACCAAAAAGCAACCAGATCAATGAACCAAAAAAATCGGCCAGCACTCCAATTGTGAGAGTGAATAATCAAATTTACTTATTTATTAAGGCAGCCCAAATTAATAACTGCACACTAATGCAGCCCACACATCAAAACAATAAACAGACCAGTTTTGGCATAACAGCCTTCACCAGTGTTTACTGAACCACAAAATACAGCTGAATAAATACTGACCTGTCTTCCCTATTCCTGCTTGGATTGGATACTTACAATTGTTCATTAAGACCTGGTGGGAATAACCCTCCATGTCTAATGAGCCAATTATTTTCCTTTTTGTTTAATATATTATGCCAACCAGCTTTACTATTTCTATCTCCCACAATTTGCAGAGTATTGCTCGTAAAAAATTGTTTACTCTTCAATACATACTTACAAAAAGTGCAATGACCACAATGGACACAGCCAAACAATATCCCCTCATCAGTCATAGTTTGGTGTAAATTCTTGTGATGAATTTTGTTCTTATAATGACTGAAAAAGCCACCCAATGTTTTGCCTTTTCTAAATGAGAAGAGGCATCTTGGTGTCAAAATATCACATAACTTGTCATCTAAGAACAAAATTGTCTAATGTTTCTGTATTAAATCCATAAAAATAGAGGTATTATGACCATAACTTGTAATTAACATAATGGCATGTTCACCCCAATATCTCTGTGTTGATATTTTAATAATTGAGATCTGTCATAATTTTGTGCCAGTTGACTAGTTTCGATAATAAGACTAGCAGGAATATTCCCAAAGTTTATGATATTATGCAGTACAGATTGGATTATTTATTTAGCCACATGTACATGTTCTGCCTTCTATGTGGGAAAGACTTCATGTCCCTTTAGAAAGTAGATTTCGGAACACCCAAGTGACATTAGGAATAAATGAATAAGAAATGCATTATATAAAAACACTACCAAACATCCCAGTGTACAATTTATGTTTGTCATTATTGATTATTGGTAAAAACAATTCACATGTAGTGCAAGCTAGCACACTTGAGTATGTAGCAATATTAGACCAAACACAGTTTAAAAAATGCAATTAAATTAAAAAGGACTAAACGCAAGTGCAGAAAGAGTTTATTAGGTAGAATGTGGTAAAGAGATGGGACTGGGAGATTGTCCCAGATCAAATCTACAGTGGGGCGAGCAACTGCAAAAGCCACAGAATTTAAACTACAAGCCAGAAATAGGAAGGGTGGGTGGGACAAAATAGTTTCAACAGAGATCTAAGCAACAATTAACAGTACAAACTCTAAAACCAAAAAATATATACTCAGCTCTGTATATTTGCAGATAGATTGGAAGGCAGTCTCTCAGAACACAGGTTCCAGCAATTAAATGCAGGCTGTTACTAACAGGTCTAATTTTATGCAAGTGATCCTTGAGTTAGATAACACACAAGCTGTAAAAAACAGTTATACCAACTGAAGACACGGCAGAAAATAGGAGGAGGTGGGACAAAACAGTTTCAACAGAGATCTAAGCAGCAATTAACAGTACAAACTGTAAAACCAAAAAATATACTCAGCTCTGTATATTTGCAGAGAGATTGGAAAGCAGTCTCTCAGAACAGGGAGACAGCAGTTTCAAGAGAGATCTAAGCAACAATTAACAGTACAAACTCCAAAACCAAAAAATATATACTCAGCTCTGTATATTTGCAGATAAATTGGAAGGCAGTCTCTCAGAACACAGGTTCCAGCAATTAAATGCAGGCTGTTACTAACAGGTCTAATTTTATGCAAATGATCCTTGAGTTAGATAACACACAAGCAGTAAAAAACAGTTATACCAAATGAAGACACAGCAGAAAATAGAGGTGGTGGGACAAAACAGTTTCAACAGAGATGTAAGCAACAATTAACAGTACAAACTCTAAAATCAAAAAAATATACTCAGCTCTGTATATTTGCAGATCAACTGGAGAGCAGTCTCTCAGAACAGGGAGACAACAGTTTCAAGAGAGATCTAAGCAACAATTAACAGTACAAACTCTAAAACCAAAAAATATATACTCAGCTCTGTATATTTGCAGATAGATTGGAAGGCAGTCTCTCAGAACACAGGTTCCAGCAATTAAATGCAGGCTGTTACTAACAGGTCTAATTTTATGCAAGTGATCCTTGAGTTAGATAACACACAAGCTGTAAAAAACAGTTATACCAAATGAAGACACAGCAGAAAATAGGAGTGGTGGGACAAAACAGTTTCAACAGAGATGTAAGCAACAATTAACAGTACAAACTCTAAAATCAAAAAAATATACTCAGCTCTGTATATTTGCAGATCAACTGGAGAGCAGTCTCTCAGAACAGGGAGACAACAGTTTCAAGAGAGATCTAAGCAACAATTAACCGTACAAACTATAAAACCAAAAAAATATATACTCAGCTCTGTATATTTGCAGATAGATTGGAAGGCAGTCTCTCAGAACACAGGTTCCAGCAATTAAATACAGGCTGTTACTAACAGGTCTAATTTTATGCAAGTGATCCTTGAGTTAGATAACACACAAGCTGTAAAAGCCAGTTATACCAACTGAAGACACGGCAGAAAATAGGGGGAGGTGGGACAAAACAGTTTCAACAGGGATCTATGCAACAATTAACAGTACAAACTCTAAAACCAAAAATTATATACTCAGCTCTGTATATTTTTAGGTTTAGATGCTTAGACAAACTATTTCTGATGCCATTTGACTTGCTGATGTGCAGTAAATCCATCAGTACTCAGTCAGAGCATGGCTTGTACATCACACACACACGCCACATTGTAGCAGCCTGCAGGATAGCAAGTACTGTATATTGACAAGGCTTTGAGTTGGTACAGTTTAGGCATTGTATCCTTTTACTAAGGCAGCTCTTTGAACAAGTGTCTTTTACTTCATAAAGATAGATGCCAAACAGGAGAATGAATAGATGCTTCACAGGGAGGTGTCTCTGGAAATTCTATCTCAGTACCTCCCCTCTGAATAGATAAATTCCCCAGTTCTGTTCAAGTGTGCCAAGTACTCTGGCTTGGAAAGTGGACACCATGTATTTTTCTTGGAAAGGAATGTTTCCATATGCCTCTCCCACTCTTCCTATACTGCCAAAAGTCCTGCGCAGTATCATTTGGGACAGACCCTGTATCTTGCTGGTGACTCCTTTTTGGTCCAGACAGCAATGGCTCCTTCTGTTTCATCTAGCCAGGGTCAATCATTACAAGTTGCCTTCCAGAATGAATCTTCTCACCCAAGACAAGGGATCTGTCATTCACCTACACTTGGCCCACCCTTCATTTGACACTTTGAGTGGTAGGGTTTGTATTTCTTTTAGACATCAATTTTCTGAGGTTGTTCTTCAGGGTTTGCAGGAGGCCAGAAAACCCACTAGTAGAAAATTGCATGTGACTAAATGGAGGAATTTTTCTGTTTGGTGTCTCAGACATGAACTGGACCCTTTTTTCTGTGGTATTGCCATATACCTATCTTATTTCTGTGAGTTGTTCAGTTCTGGCTTGACAAATTCATCTATTAAAGATTATTCGTCAACCATTTCTGCTTGTCTACTTATGAATCTACCTCTGTTTTTTTTTTGTTTTGAAGTCAGAAATTTCTGAAAGGCATTATTCATATTCAGCCTTCAAGAAAGTATATTTATCCTTCTTGGGAACTTTTTTTTGTTGTTTTATTGACTCTATCTCCTTTTGAACCTGCAATTTCCTCTTCCCTACAAAATTTGTACTTGGAAGACTGTATTGTTGGTGGCTCTTACTTCTGCCAAGAGGATGTCTGAACTTCAAGTACTCATGGCAGTTCTATTGTTTTTGTTTTTTTTACGAGGGCAATTATGTCTTTTCACACCAGTCCTCATTTTACACCCAAGCTGCTTAATGACTTCTCCTTGAATGAGTCCATTCATCTTCCTCTTTTTATTAACCCTTCTCCATAGAATCGGAGAGAGTTCTTTGCACCTTGGATTTACACTGCTATCTCAGATATTACCTAGACAAGACAAAGCATACCACGAGATTGGATTTGGTGGTGTCTAAGCAAGCCATCTCCTCCTGCATTTCTAAGGCCATTTCTTTTTGCTATTCTTCTCATGGCAAGCAGCTTTCTTATTCTGTTCATGCTTGTTATTCCTGGCTAGTGGCCTCTTCTGTTGCTTTTTCCAGGGGTCTGGATACTGTATCAATTTTGGAAGCTGTTTCTTGGTCATCTGCGCAACTTTAACTAAACATTATAAGTTGAATGTTATTTATATGGCCAGGGTAGGTTTTGCCAGGGCCATCCATTATGTTTTTGGAGGATTCTTTTGTGGCTTCCTCCTATCCTATCCTTTCCAGTAGCTTTTATACTCTCCCAAGTGTGAAGATTACTGCAGCAGTGACAAGGAATGTCATAGCTCAGTTGTGTGAGATCTTATCATAACAGCAAATATCTTCTCACAGTTTCCATAGTCTGTCCCTCCCTCCTACACTGTGTTACATTCTGTTGCCTTCCTCCTGCTTGAGGGGGTCTTTCTTATCCTTTTCTTCTTTTCCTCCTCCTCCTTCCCTGCCTGAATGTACATGTTATTGTATTTCTGGGATTGGTCTGCTTCTTTGGGGGCACTTTAGTTCTGAAGATTAGGTGCTTGTACATCACATACGCATGACATGTATCTGACTTACAGTGCCTGGAATGTGTAAAGGCTGTGGTATGCTGGCCAGATATCCGGCTATCCTTGGCAGAATATCCCAAGACTAAAGAACACTGCAACAGTGAGAAGTAGAACATCTACAGTTATGTTACAATCTTACACAGTTGATATAGTATTCTTTAACATATGGGATTCCCTGCCATGGAATCCTGAGGTCCAGCCAGTCTACCAAAGACTCCTTTTCCTTTACAGGTATGCTGAACGACACCCAAATTCTCCTTGTATAGCGTAGGGCATAAAGGTGATGTTCAGGCCTATCATAGTCAGAACTTCTTGGCCACCAGTACAAACGTATCTTTTCACCATTGGTCTGTTTACCTGTATCTGTTTTCTGCCAGTTGAATGTATTTTCATTTTCCAATGACTACATGTGCCTGTTTGCTGACTTCTTTGCTGTTGCAGATAAGTGCCCCTTGGGGGTTTTGTTTTTTCTTGTCTTGTTTTGTGCTCCTTGGAGTTAATGCCATCCAGGAAGGGTAAATGCCAGGGTGGGAGACAGATTGCCCATAGGGACCACCATGATAAGTGTTTTTTTTTTTTTTTTGTCTAGAAGCTTCTCATGACCATAAGTCTTGTTCAGTTTGTCAGGTATTCATCATGGAAACCTTTCACAGTAGACTTTCTTCTCTTTCCTTGTATCTTGAGAACCAATGTCTTAAGCCTCTTGCTAAAGATACAGTGCAAGGAATCTCCTGCTCCAAGCACCAGCCATTAGGGAAGAAGTTGAAAGAGATACCACCGGAATCTTCTGCTATCCAGAGTTTGCCATGTGTTTCTCCCAAGGTCATTACAAACCCAGAGTCTCGCCCAGCTGTGTTTTTGGATTTCTCTGCCGTGACCATGTTGGAGGCTGGTGAGGATCCAGCTGGCAGCATTTGCAAAGAAACTTTACAGGTGTCTGTCTCAGATGTTTGGGGGGACAGAGGTTGATTTTTTCTGAGAGACTTAGGGGAGAGCCTCCATATTTAGTTCAGGAAGAAGTTCCTACTTCGTTTCTCAACTATTGTCCTGGGTTTGAGCCTTCTCAGTTTTTTGGAGGGGATGTTCTTTTAATAAAGAAACAAAAACTTAAACATGTTTATTTTGTTTCTATTGATTCACAAAGTGACTGACAGACCTTTACTCAGGGGCTAGTTACTGCTTTAATGTCCTTAAAGCCTCCTCAAGGGGGTTCAGTCTTTGCTCCTTCTTGGTCCTCTATGCCCCTTAAAAGGCCTGAGGATGAGTAGGATTGTGATGATGAATCCCTGACTTATTCTACTTATATTACTTCTCCTTTGGACTATGAGTCAGAGGAGGAGGAGTCTATTATTCCTGACAATTATTTTGAAGAAATTTCCTTTGGGGACACACTCTCTAAGATGATGGATTTTTTTAAGTGGGATTTGCTCAGGTCTCTGATACCCATAAGAGGTATTATGACTTGCTGCAGTTGGAATCTCCTAAGCCTGTAACTATTCCTCCTGTTTTGGCTGTTTTGCTGGATGCTTTTTCCTATGCCTCTCATGTGCCTGATGCTCTGCTCCCTGCTCCCAAGAAACCTGACAGGTTTTATTGGGGGCCTGAGAATTGTTATTTTTTATATCAATGTCCTGCTGCTGACACCTCTGTAGTGTCTGTAGCCTCTGATAAGCTGTCTCATTTGCTTCCTTCACCTAAGTTAATGCCTTCTGACAAGGACAGCAGAACTATGGATAGGCTGGTAAGAAGGTTTACACTTCTGCTACCCTAGCTTTTAGGGCTATTAATTATCAAATCCATATGTCTATGTATATATTGGCTCTTCTTTCTCAGGCCTGTCAACTTATTTCTGATTTTCCAGACTCTGAGGGTAAAACTTCTGTTCTTTCCTTGCTAGGCACTTCCTCTCAAATTAATTCGTCATTCTATTAAATGTAGTTATGATGCAGAAGATACCTCTTCTAGGGCTGTTGTTTTTGGTTCAGTAAAGAGGAGGTATTCTCGGCTTCAACCTCTACCTGATAATATTAAGGCTAAGTTGATGGATGACCCTCTGGATTTTAAGCTTTTGCTTGGGGAAACTGCTGCTGGTTTGTTTAAGTCCCTTCAGGATAAGGGTAAGGCCTTACAGGAGCTTAAACATGTGTTTGTTTCTCCTGTTCCTAAATTTCAGAGAAACTACCCCTAAGCCTGCATTTTTTTGTAGGCAATCCCACCCTTATACTAAAGGTAAGAAGAGTGGCAAATGGGCTCTTCCTGCTAAGGCTCCTCAGTTTTCAGGGAGTCCAAAGCCTTCCTTTCCAGACAAACCAGGTGCTGTATGGCTATCCATCCCTTCCCAGCCACATTTCTTTTTCTCTTCGCCTTTCTCTTTCTCTTCCTGTTTGGCTTCAGATCACTCAGGATTCTTGAGTTCTGTTAACCATTTGTCAGGGGTACTTCATGGTGTGGAAATCCTGTCCTCCTTTTATGGTCATTCCTCAGCCTTCTCAGGAACAATTTCCATTTTTCCCAAAAGTTCATCAAAATCTTTTAACTCAGGGTACTATTCAAGAGGTGACTGTGTCCAAAGGGGAAAAGCTTCTACTCCAGACTGTTTCTAGTGCCCTGGAAAGAGGACACTTGGAGTCCTATTCCTATGCTTACTGGCATTTTCAGTACTCTGCTTTACCCTTTGGCCTTTCTACTGCCTCTAGGATGTTCACCAAATGCCTTGCTTCTGTGATTGCTTTTTGTAGGTTTCAAGGGATCCAAATATTTCCTTACTTAGATGACCTGTTGATTCAGGCATCCTCTCCAGAGGCCCTTTTGAAAAATCTTCATTTTGCAATTTCCCTTCTTTAGAGTCTAAGGTTCACTATAAATTTCAAAAAATGTTATCGGACTCTTTCAGGATATTTTTTTTCTGGGTTTCAGTATTCAAAGGGTGTCGATACTGGAATTCCTACCCCCTCCAAAGGCCTTGACTCTCATTTCTTTCTTTCACACACTTCCTCTGGCTTCCATTTCTGCCAGGAAGCTTCTGACAGCTCTGTTTTCATGGCATCCACCATTCTGATGTTCCCTCTGGCCAAACTTCACATGAGAAAATGTCAGTGGTTTCTGAAGTCATTGTGGCTTCAACATGCATATCCTCTAGACTTTTGTAGTTCCTTTTCTTCCATATCTCAAGCAGGAACTTCATTGCTGGATTCAGCAGTTGTCTCTAAATCCAGGGATCCCTTTTCATCCCCCCCTCCCTCTCAGGAATTGTTCGCAGACACTTCATACATGGAATGGGGGTGACATTTGGCTCCCAAAAAGTTCAGGGGGTGTGATCGCCTCTTCAGCAGAAGGAGAACATCAATGTCAGAGATCAGAGCTCTTCTGCTGGTTCTTCAGGCCTTTCATCCTCTTTTCTCTCCAGGGCCTGTCAAGGTGTTCACAGACAATATCACAGTGATGTGGTATATCAACAAACAGGGAGGAATGAGAGCTTATCTTTTTTTCCAGTTGGCACTTCTGGTATGGGATTTTGCTGTCAAGTATCAAGTGACTCTTCAGGCAGTTTATATCCATTCCAGTCAGAACATTGTGGCATACACTCTAAGCAGGTTCTTAACTCAGTCCCAAGAATGGATGCTTCATAGGGATCTGTTTCTGGACATTATTCACCAGTGGAGTACTCCTTAAGTGGATATTTGTGTCTCCCCTCTGAACAGACAACTTCCTCTGTTTTGGCCAGAGTCCCAGGTCCTCTGGTGTGAAAGGTAGATGCCCTCTCCTTTTCTTGGAAGGGTATGTTTCTTTATGCATTTCCTCCCCTTCCTCTCATTCTGAAAGTCCTGTTCAGAATTCAACAGGTTGCTCCCAAAATCTTGTTGTTGACTCACTTTTGGCCACGACAGCACTGGTTCCCTCCTCTTCTGCATTTAGCCAGGGGCAATCATCACAAATTCCCTCACAATGTGGATCTAGTCTCGTAAGACAAGGAATCTATCATCCATCCCCACCTTTCTACACTTCAACTGACACTGTGGGTGATAGGATTTTGATTCCTCGTAGACACCTTTTTTCTGAGGACATGCTGTAAGTCCTGCAGGAGGCCAGAAAGCCTACTACTAGGAAATCCTACTTATCCAAATACAAGAGGTTTTCTATTTGGTGTCCCTTTTATAACTTGGACCCACTTACTATGGATGTCCCTTTGGTTCTCTCTTATTTGTGTGAGTTGCTCAATGCTGGTTTGGCCTACTCTTCTATTAATGCCCACTTATCAGCTATCTCTGCTTATCTGCTTTTTTCTCCTCCTTTAGCTTTTTGATTTGAGGTGAAACAATTTCTTAAAGGTGTCCTTAATATTAGACCTCCCAGGAAGCCTGTTCTTCCTCTCTGGAATCTTAATTTTGTTTTGCAGAAGTTGACTCTGGCTCCTTTTGGGCCTGCTGCTTCAACTTCCTTGCAACATTGTTCCTAGAAGACTATTCTTTTGTTACCTCTTACTTTTGCCAGATGGTTGTCTGAGTTGCAGACCCTTATGGCTTATCCTTCTTTTTTGATCTTTCATGAGGACAGAGTGTCCTTATGCACTAACCATTCTTTTATGCCTAAGATGGTTAATGAGCTATCACTCAATCAGTCTAGTAATCTGCCTACTTTTTCCCCTCTCCACAAACTCACAGTGAGAGGGTTCTGTATACTTTGGACATGCATAGGCAACTCAGGGTTTATTCAGATAAGACTAAGGCTATTAGAAAATCTGATCGGTTATTTGTTTCTTTTCATCCTAGATCTTTGGGAATTGCTGAATCCAAGCAAATTATTTCTTCTTGGATTTCTAAGGCTATTGCTTTTGTTACACTTTTCATGGCAGGAACCTTCCCTCTTCAGTCAAGGCTCATTCTACTAGAGCTATGATGTCTTTTGGTGTTTTTTCAAGGGCTTCAATACTAATTCTATTCTTGAAGCAGCTACCTGGACTTCTGTGCATACCTTTACCAAGCAATACAAGTTGGAAGGTATCTCTAGAGCTAGGGCATGTTTTGCTAGTGCCATTCTTCATGGCTTTTAGGGGACTGTTCTGCTTTTTCCCTCTCTCTAGTTTTGTCTTGAGGTTTGGCACACTCCACTATGTTAAGAATACTGCAGCAGTGAATGGAAGGACATAGTACAGTTGTGTAAATTCTTACCATAACTGTAAGAGGTCCTTGCCCTCACTGCTGCAGTATTTGCTCCCTCCCTACCTCCTTCCCCCAGTCCTTTGCCTTCCTGGAAATACAGATCACCTTTTGGCTTCATTAGACTGGTGTTCATACTAAGGCAATCATTTCTGACTATGGCAGGCCTGAACATCACCTTTATGGCCTACTCTATGCAAGGAGCATTTGGGTAATGTTCGTCTTAACTTTAAAGCAGCAAAAGTCTTTGGTAGACTGGCCAGATGTCAGGTTTTCATGACAGGGAAGCCCATATGTTAAGAATACTGCAGCAGTGAAGGCAAGGACATCTACTGGTATGGTAACATTTTACACAGCTGTAACTTTCTTGGGTGGCATAAGCCAGGGAACCTTGTTGGCTAGGCTTACTTAGGCTCTTGGGCCGATAGCCTAGTACCCACCTATGAACTGTACCTTCTTTCAGCCTTTTCTTCCTTCATGAACGTGCACTGAGATTAATTATACATTTTTATTCTATTTTGACTTCTCCATTACAAAGTTCTGTTCCTAAATCTCTACTCTGCCTTATTACTGCAGTTTCTGAATATTTTGCATCAATTTTACTTACAGTCTCACAATATTGAATATGTTGTGTCAACTACTACAGTCCTGTGCTTTAAAAATTCCTGTTTAAATCTTTTTTTTTTATATCCTCCTATGATACTTCGAAACTTTATTATTTGGTGTTAATTGGAAATATTTGCATTTCAGTTGATACCTTTTGCATGCATTGCATATTAGTGCCTCAGTTACTTTCTGCTTGTGGCCTAGTCTAAGGCCATAACATTTCCATGGACTAGCCCACTTTTCAATTAACAAATCTTAGAAACCCGTCAAGCACAAAGTTATTAAAAAAAAAAAAACAAAGCCACTATTAAACATGACAACCAATGATAGTACTATATCGTATGAAGATAAACATGTTCATCTGCAAGCTTTACTCACTCCTATAAACAAGAAAACTCACAGTTAAGAAGAACATGAATCAGTATTTCATATTTTCAAGAAAAGAATAATTTAAACATGAAAATGAAAAGTAGCACCTAATCTATATCTAACTAATTGCCTTGCCTAAATAAATGACATTTAAATGGAACACAAGAAGTTTATCATTAATGCTGCTTTCTGACACAAGACCAGTTAAATATGTACTCTGTTGTCCACACACATTAGATATATATTTAGATAGATACAGATATATAGATGTAGTTGGATAATAATTTACTTATGAAGTTATTCCAAAGAAATTATTCCAATACATTTAACCGTAGTGATTTAGGAATACCCGTCATGATATCTTTAGGGTGACAGATGTCCTTGACTAAAACAGTTTTTCAGTGCAAGTTAGTTGAAATAGATCCATCCAAAACTTTCATAAAGGTATTTATTTCTCTAACAAACTACATTATCTGATGTTTCGATGCATTGTGTAAAGAAGGTATTCAAATTCTAACATTGTGAAGCATCTTGGTAATAGTCCTTCAGTGGTCTGCTTGATGAAACTGCATGCATATACATTATGGCTAATGTTAAATAGTCATGTGGTCTGCTTTGAAAACGTGCACTGTGTTTAAAATAGAACAGTTGTTTAATTAAAAAAAACAAATTTTATTATGCTGTTTTAGAGAAGAGCAGTGAGGAGTGAACATTGTATTTTGTGCCATATACCGAGTGGTGTCTATAGCAGCAGTGGTTCTGTTAATGTTGCAACATGTAATCACACCAATGTTGCATGTGTATGTGTTTGTGTTGAAGTACGATTGTGACTATATCACTGTGTGTGTGTGTGTGTGTGTGTGTGTGTGTGTGTGTGTGTGTGTGTGTGTGTGTGTGTGTGTGTGTGTGTGTGGTTGAGAGAGAGAGAGAGAGAGACTGCTTTTCTTTGTGATGGTGTATATAAATAGAATGTATGTGTGTCATAGTTGCCTGTGTAACAGCACTGTGGAAATTTTCAGCCGGGGTTAATGCAGTTTTTCAATTGCTTTTAGGTGTTTCGTTTATTACATGCAAATAGGTTGCTAATGGCCTTTTCTCCATGCAAATTTTGTATTTCTCTGAACCAAGCAGTTGCTCCATAACTATAGTACAGCCATACTGCAAAGAACTACTACTGCTGCAGACCTATATATTTCATGTTACGCTGAAGTTGAGTCAAATAACTCTCAAGTAATGCAGATTTCATTAACCCAGATACTCTTTTCAGATACAAATTTATAATACATGCTTTCAAAGTATTTAATGTTTCAACATTCCTAATTTCACAGGGAAGTTTATTCCATACTTTTGGTATTGTTTATGATAAAAGAGCCTCCTCTGTTTTTTATTCAGCACTAGTTTAAATAGTCAGCTTCTGTTTCTTTTGTTGTGAAATTATATACTTAATGTTAAATCAGGCATCATTTTAATGTTGGGTTACCCACAACCCTAAAGGCTAGGCTCAGCTTCCCTCTAAGTCATATATAGGCTAAATGGTATAACTTAAATTTCTTCAGTCTCTGATAATTCCGATCTGTACAGCTTTTCTTTATGACAAACCATTATTGTACATGTTCTATGAGACTCACTTCTGTCATTGTCATACTATAAAAGGCCATGTTATACTCCAGTTACAGGCAATTGACTTAATACAGTCATTGAAACTTTATCACTTGTTGTTGTTATGATCATACCTCTCAACTGTATAGAATTTTGCAGAATGTCCATATTTCGACCTCATATTTTTAGTCCATTTTTTATAAAATTTTGGTTTTCTGGCAAATTATTGGTAAATGATTCAAGGTTGAAGTTTGAAAATAATAACAAACATTTGAGTTCTAGACTTTGCATCCTTCAGAAAATGCATGCTAATGCAAAACCTGTTATTCTATCAACTTTCTAAGTTTGTAAGAACAATGTATAAAAATTGTCCATATTTTTGGGCCTTTGTCCCACTTATGCTTATGGCTTTGTCCAGATTTCTTGCTCTAAGAGGTTGAGCTATGCTTATGATTAGGCCAACTTTTAGTCATTTATGAATATCTAATATCCATTGTATGATTTTTAAACATGTTAGGAAAGAATGGCAAAAATATAAAACACCACAATATCTCAAAAACTTCATAATGCTCCACAACTGTACTAAAAAGGAAATAAATGAAGAAAAAACTACACTATAACAACTTTCTGAACAACAGTAAACATAAGGCTGAATAAATCTGTGCCATTAAAGGTTACATCCTGGCCAAAAATGCAGTCCTAACCCCTCTTCCAGTAACTCACCACTCAAAACTGCAATATAATTAATTTATTTTTTTATAGATAGTATAGCATCCATAACCAAGGATTTGCATTATCCAACCCCTACCCTGCTCAAAAGCCACATATCACTATATCCACTTTCACAGTCACACTTGTGCCTGCTACACCCTATATAAAACTATTTTTAAACTCAAACCATGCTGTGTTTTAACTGATGGCTTTCTAAATGAGTACCTTAAAATAGCAGTCAGCAGCATTGTTTATCTTGTCTCAATCCTTGTAAGTAAGTTAGTCCAGGAATCCTGTGTTTCTTCCCTGTGGAAAAAGTCACACATTATCCCTCTACACAAAGGAGGAAATTCATCAGTTTAGACCTATAACAATCTTGTCCCCTTTTCCAAAATACTTGAAAAACATATAAAAAAACAATTACTAACCTATTTCCTATAGGAATAACTCCTATATCCCCACACACAACTTCTGTCCCTCCTATAGTACTATCACTACACTTCTAACGTTTATAGATACTTTCAATAAAGCTAGAGATAATGGCAAATTATTCTCCTTATTTCTTTATTGTCTAAAACCTTCAACAGTTTGTCACAGCAAACATCTACTTCAGATATCCCCACTAGGTTTATCTCAGCCCACCCCTCTATGATTTAAAAGGTATCAATAGGATCAGTAAGTAAAATGGCACTCCATCCTCTCTCCATACCTCACAATCCCCACTGATGCACCGCAGTACTCTATCCATAGTCCCTACTCATTTCCATTCTCACTAATACATTCAACACATCCACACAACAGGCCTCCTTAAAACATTATACAGATGGCTTTGCACTCATATGCACATCTGACAATCATGGCACATCTCCAAAAAAAAAAAAACTCAGGAAGCTTTAACAGCCACTGAAACATGGCTTTGTAACTCTGAACTACTGCTCAACCCCATTGCAAAAAAATATATATATCTAGTGCTTTATTACAGATGATAGTAAATGACAATCTTAAATTTCATCTGTATATCTATCTCATTACATCCGAGTGGTGCCTCCAGGTGCATCTGCAGTTAACTTCTACTGACTCCTCTAGGCATTAAATATTGCTTGTTAATATTTGCATCAGTAATTCCAAAACCATGTTATGTACAAGGTTTTAAAAGATTTCTTGTTAAAGTTTATACAATACCAAACTCAACTACATTAATATTTGACCTCTGTCTAGTGTAAGTAAATAGATATTATACAATGACCCCCCCATTAATATTCCCAAATGTGCACATTGATTGGCCAGCGTGCCCGTTGTAAATTCTACAATATACCAACGGAAAAAGGTCCGGTCGCCCGGACTTTTTTCCATTGGTATAAAGTGCTAAAAACATTTTTTTTTTACAAAAAAGAAAAAACGGAGCAATGGAGACTTTCTTTTCTTCATTGCTTCCATTTCAAAGCATTGATGTACTGGGTATTGGTGGGACGCAAGTCCCATATGCATGCTCAGTACATCAAAACAAGGAAGTAGTGTACCAAAACCAGTGAAAGAACAGTAATGCACCATTATACAAAGACATTATTTAAGAAAAGTAAGTATTTTTTTTCTTAAATAATGTCATTGTATAATAGCAATAACTGACTCCGTGGTTGTGGTATATTGAAATTTACCCACGGTTGGCTTTATTTAATCACTTGGGCTTCACCATCATGATTAAACCAACCAACTGTGGGTAAATCTTCAATATTAAAAATAAATGCCCAGGAAAAGAAGAATAATTCCAAAGATGCTGAAATTTATTGAAACTTATTGAACACACAAGCTCCTTACTACGACTGCGTTTTCGTCCTACACAGACCAGGACTTCATCAGATTACATTAAAGTGAATCAATTAACACTTTAAATATACATAAACATTTAAAATTGAACCAATCCAAGAAAGTGCATCTCAATTAAACAAATCAGAAATCATCCTACCTCATCAATGTTAAACTAAAATTTGCTATATTAACCCTGACAGTGCAAAGTTTAATTAAATATTCCCTATGTGTGGTGTTACAAATAAATATTTTTTAAACTTGTTATTCTCTAAAAAACTTATTTATATTAAAATATTTAAAATGTTTAAAAATCATTTAATAAATATTTAATAAAATATTAAATAATTTATGATGTTACTTTGTTTCCATCCCTTTCAACCTTTTCCACTTTTTTGTAGTAATGCTGCCATCTATTGGATATATATTGTATAGGGTAGGGACCTACCAGTTAGACTCCAGTAATCAAATATCAATTAATAAATGATAAAATGTAATCCTTTTCCAATTGTGGTTGCTAGCGCCTTTGTATTTTCTTATAATAAGAGCACTAGTGAAATCCTCCAAAGCAAACTTCGAGTCCAAATTGGCCACATCTATTAAAGACAATCATAAGGCCTTCTTCACATATGTCTGCAATCTCAAAGGAATCACCCAGATCTGTTCAGAACTGGTGGTCAAGGATGCTCATATACAAATGCTGTGGATATAATAAACTTGCTGGCTGACAGATTCAGCAAAAATTTCGCACCTCTGTTCCCCCATCAGTAAATCAAGATATTCCCAGTACCTACCCCCTTCCCCTTATATTTAGGAAACAGGTCATCACTGCTCTCTGAAAGGCAAAAAAATACAGCCTCCATGGGACCCGATAACATCCCAGGCTGCATCCTACATTAACTCAGGCAGGAACTTGCAGCACCATTAGGTGCCTTATTCAACCAAAGCCTGAGTACCGGCTTTGTCCCAGCTGAGTGGAGGACAGCCACTGTCATCCCTTTACACAAAGGTGTGCCATCCCCTGATCCAGGAAATTATAGACCCATCAGCCTAACTAGCCTGATCTGCAAGGCCATGGAATGGATTATCACAGACCTCATTAACAAGGTCACTGGCAACCTCCAAACACTTGATCCCACACAGTTTGGCTTCAAGGGGAAGTCGTGTCTGTTATATCTGGTCGACTTTTTTGAGACAGTCACCAAAGCCATGGACGAGGGGAAGATGGTACATACCACCTACCTTGACCTGGCCAAAGCCTTCTACACTATTCAAAACTCAGGCGTAAAAGATAAACTCTTTAACTAGGCATCAATCAGTATGTTACCAGATGGGTAGCTAACTGGTTCACTGATAGAACCCACCTAGTTAAAATAGGGGAAGCTTTGTCAAGCAGTAGACCCGTATCTAGTGGAGAATCCCCAAGGTTCAGTCTTGGGGGCCTCTGTTATTTTGGATATATTTTTCTGAGGTGCAGGCCAAAACCAGTGGGCTATGACTTACCAGGTTTGCAGATAACCGCAAGCTTGGCACTGTTATCAATTCAAGTCAAGCTCCACTCGAGTAACCCACACAAGCAGCCTCAGCCTGGTCTGTGACATCAGTAGGACTTGTTGGCTGGACAGACTTGTGTCCCAGAGACTCCCCCATCTGTGGAATAGACTCCCTCTCCACATCAAGCAGAATAGCTCTTTACCTCTTTTTAAGCGCAACCTGGATAACTGGATGGGAAATAGAAAATGCATCCTTGGGATTCCAGTCATGTCCCTGCTGGACAGGGGCATAGGGTGCTGATTTGTCTAAACATGGGCTAAACTCTTGGCTAGGGTTATAAAGGCCTCAGGGCTAATAGTCTAGTAATTTCCTATGATCCTATGATATCCTAAGTGAACTTCTACAGAGAGATGTGCTAGAGAACTACTTAGGCACTAATTGTTAACAGCTTAACAGTACTGCATAATAACTGCGTGAGACCTGCTTAAAAGTTGAACTCTCTTAGATCTGCATAAGGACAGCTTATGAGAACTATTTGAGACTTGCTTAAGAACTGTTGCAGAAAACCTGAGAGCTGCTTGAGAACTGACAAATGCTGAAGAAGAGAGCTGCTTTACAGAATAACTGAATAAGAGGACAACTGTTTACAATGTTAATTGTTGGAATACTACTAGAGAACTAAGAACTGCTTAAATCTTCTTGAATGTACTGTACATAAAATGGTTTAAGAGGAGAATTGATAAACAGGAGAACTGCTTGACAGCTGCATAGGAGTAGTGATAAAGACCTAAGTAACTTACAAACTATATAAGGTAAGACTTTCTTAAAAAGAGAGTTTATAGAGAGGAGCACTCCTTATGATTTGGTGAGCTTAAAATGGGAACTCGTGATCTTAAGACAGGAAGTACTTGTTAGAGGAACAGCTTAAGTGGATAACTGTCTGAGAACTACTTAAGAACTACTTGAGAAGGTAACTCCTGGAAAACTGTTTAATAACTTCATAAGAGGAGAACTGCCTGAGAGAACTCCTTAAGACGTGTTTATTAACAGTACCCATTAATCAGGTAGGCCCACTGGACAGGAAGTTGCTTTTCAGGGCAACCTGAAAGCATTGGCTGGTTAAGTTACTTGGCTCTAGGTTACACAGTAGGCAAATGAAGGCTGAGGGAATCAAATAGTGTACTGGAAAAAAATACAGCTCTCTACCTTAACCCTCTGTGCCAGCTTCTAGAAAAAAAGAACAGATACATTTAAAACTTGCTAAAGAACTTTTGGTAATATTACATTTGTTAGAGCTACAGCAGGTTAGGCCTTTAAGATGCTGTGTAAGTGTACATGTGTGTGTAGATTAGGGTGCAGATGTGTCCATGTGGCTACATTCATACATTTGTGTGGTACAGCATGTTTGTAACTGCATCAGGGTAGGATTAGCTCTCTGTGTGACTAATAGATCACAATGTGAGCATATGTAGGTGTGTATTTGTTTCTGGAGATGCCTATACTATAGAATTTTATGGGTCCTTGGAGAACATTTAACACAGTTATTGCATCTGCTTAGGTGCTCAGTTCAGAGCCATGCAATTGAGTTGTTAATGACATTTTTACTACATGTAATTCTTGGATATCACTGAATCATTAGTTAGTTCCATAGAGGTACTAGAATTTTCAACTGGGTGGCTTGTTTTATAGCTATTTAAGAAATGGAAACATTGGTTATCAGAAGTGCTTTATAACTGCTTATCATGAGAATTGTTTAATAACTGCTTATGAACTGTTGATCAGGACAAGCTGCTTTTGAACTGCTTTAAAAACTGATTAATGATCACGTGCAAGGACTTTTATTGCAATTACTACTTCGTTGTAATTATGTTTTTAGTCTGTAAAGTGTGCTTTCTGATTCTAAAATAGTTTTAAAGTAGTTATCTTTGTGAAACTATTAAGTATAGTAAACTTGAGTTTGTATTTACTATAGGCTGAGAAGCTCTTCCATGACTTTTCAGTTACATGCCATTTTATTTACAATTCAGCTGATGTAATTGTTATCACAAGCAGTTTGTAGTAATACAACTCAATCATAAAAGAAAATTAAATGCAGTCATGCAAAAGTACATTAGAACAGAGTAAGTTTCCTGTACAGAGTATAATTGTTATACAGCATAGTAACACAGTCATTACACTAACAGTGGATTGATCTTTTAAAAAGACAGGAAGGAATATGTAAATCTTTTCAATTGTAGCTCTACAGTAAAGGTCAAAATTCAAAAAAGATTCCAATAAGAAGAGTGGAGACCAGGACATGTTGCCTCTAGACACTGATTTATTCGAGCCACTTGAACTCAAAACATAAAATGTAAACCACACTACACAGGAACATAAACACTCTTAACACACGTATTTCTGTCTACAATATCAGACAGTACACACCACCTACCTTGACCTGGCCAAGGCCTTTGATAATATTCCCCACTCAGGCATAATAGATAAACTCTCTCAACTAGGCATCAATCCATATATTACCAGATGGGTAGCAAACTGGCTCACTGATAGAACCCACCTAGTCAAAATAGGGGAAGCCACCTCAAATAGTAGACCCGTAGAAAGCAGAGTATCCTAGGGATCGGTCTTGGGGCCTCTGCTGTTTGGGATATACTTCTCTGAGGTGCAGGACAAATCTAGTGGGCTATGGCTGACCAACTTTGCAGATGACTGCAAGCTGGGTGCTATCATCAATTCCCCTAGTGATGTGGACATCCTCCAAGAGGCTCTCATCCAAACAAATGACTTGTGCCAGAAACATGGCCTCAAACTTAATACCAAAAAATGCATCATCATCCCTTTTGGGGAGAATGACCGCCCCATGCAATCAGTCATGAGGGACTTGGGCACACATGTTAACAGCAAACTGACTTTTGACCACCATATTGCCTCTATTGTACAGAATGCTTTCTACATGGCCCATTTTATTAGTAAGGGTATGTCATCCAGGAACAAGGTGATCAGAACATCCCTGTATTCTTCCCTTATATGACACATTATTGAGTACAGTGCCCATTTTGGCATGTACCTTACAAAGCACATGCAGCAGCTGGAGAGACCACAGAGGTTCCTCACCCAGAGAATCCATGCCCTCAAACATCTACCCTACACAGATAGGTTAAAAGCCCTGTCCCTCTACTCAGTCTCCTACAGACTCCTCAGAGGTGACCTCTGGTATACAAAGCAATCTCAGACCCTGAACTGATGGGACTGCTGCATATCCATAAATCAAGCTGCACTCAAGTAACCCACATGAGTGACCTCGACCTGGTCTGTGACATATGTGATGTGTGTGTAGGACTTGTTGGCAGGACAGATTTCTGTCCCATACACTCCCCTTTTGTGGAATAGACTCTCTTTCCATGTAAAGCAGAGTACCTCATTAAACCTTTTTAGGTATAACCTGGATAACTGGATGGGGAACAGAAAATACACCCCTGGCATTCCACCTGTGTACCTGCTTGACAGTGGCATAGGGTGGTGACTTGTTGGAACATGGGCTAAATACTTAACTAGGCTTGTAAGGGCCTCAGGGTCAATAGCATAGTAACTTCCTATGATCCTATGGAATCCTAACTAATGTGATATGGAGTCAGGAAACAAATTGGTTGGTGCTCAAAAAGAGTAAACACAAACACAAGTTTGCTATACATAAGTATAGTTCCACTGAAGTAAAAAAAACTGTTTTATGATAAAGTCCACATTCCATCATTTCAACAAAAAACAGAAAACATTCTCTGAACTAGTTTGGCTTACTTGGTTGAAGATGCAAATAAAACCCATTTTTGTGGTCCTCATTAGGACCTAGAATTGTTGTTTGCCTCGGGTGGAGGGTTGGTAGTTGAGCCCCACTGTGGTTGTAAGCCCTGAAAAGGACTATAGGGTTAGACCCTTGATAATGGTTGTGAGACCTGAAAAGGACTGTGGGAATAGACCACTGATACTCTTGCCAGGACCTATTGGTATCAGACTTTTGTTGGAGTCCTAACAAGGGCTTTTGCTGAAGCCGGCCTGTTCCCTTGTACCTCAGTAAGGAGCCTAGACTATTTGGCTCTGTGTAGGACTGTGGATAAGAGCCTAGGCTTGGTAGCCATTGAAAAGGCTGCTGTGGAGAATGAGGATGCCCTCCTATTTGTTAGTCTTTGGAAATACTCTTTTTGGCTGTGGTTAGCTGGTTTTTAGCCTTTAGAAAGGCTGTTATAAGCTGAAATACAGACAGTAGTATAGGAGTCTTTAAAAAGACTGTTTTGAGCAGATACTCTATGGACAGCTTCTGAACAAATGATGCTTATCCTTTGTTTAAAGCCAAAGCTCAATACATTTTACTCAGTCCTTGCAGAGTATACATTCAGGTGAAGTTCTCCTAATGCTGGTCAGAATGGGACATCCAGCAATCCTGGAGTTACATTTATGTCAAAAAAGTGGGCTGGGTTTGTGGTGCCAGCCAGTAGACATCTGCCAGGGGAGTGGCTTGGGCATGGCCTTTAATGGCCCAATCCCCTGCTTATTTGTCTATGACATCACTTAGTTTAAACAATCATTACAACAAAAAGAATAGGTAAACAAAACAACTTAAACATGATCTTTAAGAACTGTTTGTATTGGCATCCATTTCTGTTAGGCATAAGTAACATAACTGCTTAAAACTGATTATTTGAACTTTTTAAAAACTCCTTACTGGGATAATTTCTTTACTTGAGAACTACTTATTGGGAGAACTGTTTAAGAACTGTGAGAATTGCTTATGAACTGCTTATTAGGAGACTATCAGGAGAAGTCCTTAGCGGGAGAACTGTTTAGGAACAGCTTATTGTGAAAACTGCTTAGTGTGAGAACTGGTTGTGAACTGCTTAAGTTCTAATCAAGAGAACTGCTTATCAGATCTTCTCTTGGAAATCTACACACCTAAAAGATCACAGTGGCTCTGGCCGGGAACAAAATTCCTTTACATATAAGATCCATCCCAAATAGTCAAACTGCTTAACTGTGAACTGCTTAAGAACTGCTTAAATGTGAAAACATGAACTGCTTAAGAACTTAAATGCAAGCTCCTTAAGAACTGCTTAAAAGTGAACTGCTTAAAAGCTGTTTAAATGCAAACTGCTTAAACATGAACTGCTTAAGAACAGCTTAAATGCGAACTGCTTAAAAACTGCTCAAATGCGAACTGCTTAAGAACTGCTTAAATGCGAACTGCTTAAAGATGAACTGCTTAAATGTGAACTGCTTAAGAACTGCTTAAATGTGAACTGCTTAAAGACTGCTTAAACATGAACTGCTTAAGAAATGCTTAAATGCAAACTCCTTAAAAACTGCTTAAATGCAAACTGCTTAAGAACTGCTTAAATGGGAACTGTTTAAGAACTGCTTAAATGGGAACTGTTTAAGAACTGCTTAAATGGGAACTGCTTAAGAACTGCTTAAATGCGAACTGCTTAAACATGAACTGCTTAAGAACTGCTTAAATGTGAAGTGCTTAAGAACTGCTTAAATGTGAACTGCTTAAAGACTGCTTAAATGTGAACTGCTTAAGGACTGCTTAAACATGAACTGCTTAAGAACTGCTTAAATGCAAACTCCTTAAAAACTGCTTAAATGCGAACTGCGTAAGAACTGCTTAAATGCGAACTGCTTAAAGATGAACTGCTTAAGAACTGCTTAAATGCAAACTGTTTAAGAACTGCTTAAATGCAAACTCCTTAAAAACTGCTTAAATGTGAACTGCTTAAGAACTGCTTAAATGTGAACTGCTTAAGAACTGCTTAATTGTGAAGCGCTTGACAACTGCTTAAATGTGAACTGCTTAAAGACTGCTTAAACATGAACTGCTTAAGAACTGCTTAAAAGCAAACTGCTTAAGAACTGCCTAAATGCAAACTCCTTAAACATGAACTGCTTAAGAACTGCCTAAATGCGAACTGCGTAAACGTGAACTGCTTAAGAACTGCTTAAACATGAACTGCTTAAGAACTGTTTAAACATAAACTGCTTAAGAACTGCTTAAATGCGAACTGTTTAAACATGAACTGCTTAAGAACTGCTTAAATGTGAACTGCTTAAATGTGAACTGTTAAATGTGAACTGCTTAAGAACTGCTCAAATGTGAACTTATGAACTGCTTAAATGCGAACTGCTTAAGAACTGCTTACATGCGAACTGTTTAAACATGAACTGCTTAAATGCGAACTGCTTAAGTAGCACTTAAGAACTGCTTAAACATGAACTGTGTAAGAACTGCTTAAATGCAAACTGCTTAAGAACTGCCTAAATGTGAACTGCTTAAACGCAAACTGCTTAAGAACTGCTTAAACATGATATCCAAGGCTACCATGGCTAGTCTGCAGAGAGAGTAAGATTTGGTTCCCCTTGCTTATTTATGTGTAACACCACTCTGTGTTGTCTGCTAGTATTTGCAGTGGTCCCATGGATCACATGTGATTTAGAGTTGTGAGCATTTATGACAGCTAATGTCTGTTTTATGTGGATGTGATTTGGCTGTCTTTTTTTCTTCCACATACCCTGTCCTTTTAGTCTATAAACACTACTCACCAAGGTCTGAGGAGTCTGTTGAGACTGACTATGCTGGAGCAGGAAAGGAGACCTGGATTATGAGAGATTTGGTGTCACCACCACATAATCTCAATTTTCACAACTCCTAGAACTTGTAAAGCCAAGAGATGTTAGTGCAGTGACCCTAGACATTTCAGGTACCATGGTAACTTTATTTTGTGGAGTCTTGCAAGTAGTATCATGTGTATCACTGATGTCATAAGACACAGAATCCTGAGAAGTTACCTTATTGAGATCAATGTCTGTGTGGATAACTTCATTTCTATTTTACTTGTGGAAGAAAAGTGCTTTGAACTGTCACTTCAAGCAGATATCTCAGAAAAAACATTCTTGTGAAAAGGAGTCAGAAATAACATCTGAATGTGATCTCAGAATCAGCCTGTGTAGATCACTTACCCAAGTGATGGATTCCTGACACATTGAAAAATACCCTGCAAAAGTAAGGAAGTTGTCTAAATAAAGAGAAATCTGAATACCTTGCTGTCTATAATAGGGTTTTACAGGAGCTAGTCACATCGTGAACACTCTTGAAGCAATATATAGTGCAAAGGAAGGAAAATGGGATCCTGCTTTCTTTTTGAAAGTTCCTACCTCTGCTTTATTTGGTCTACTTAGCAGATTATTGAGACTGTTTATTTTGCTTTTCTTATTTATATTGAATGAGGGAGCAAAGGATCCATTGGTAAACTTGCAGAAGGAGGGTTGAAACATCTGAGAGATCCATTGAATCAGTTTCTGCTCTCTTTACACCTTTGAATGACCTCTGCAACAGAAGGTCCTAAAACTAGTTCTGTATCCTCTGGGAGATTTTTGTGATCATAGCCAGACAAACCTGGCTCCAGTGGCAGCAGCCCTGGAAGCAGTATCAGAAGAGTCATATGCACATTTTTAAATAATGGGTAGTGACCTTAGAAAAGTAGAAGACAAGTTACACAAAGCAGAGTTTTCCTTACATGAAGCAGTCATTGTAAAAACATTCCTCATATTCTCATAAGTGGCTAGGATAAACCTCAGCATATGAGCCTGACACCTGAAAATTCTAAACATTGGCAGTATTAATAAAATGCTCAGCAGTTGCTAGTTCAAATCTGGGATTCAATTACAAAACCTTAAAGGAGAACCGGTCCCACAGACTCAAAAACATGTTTATTTCATCATGGTTTGGTGTTTCCTACATTTTAACACCACTCTAGGACTATTTACAGGTTTTTAAATATTTTTATACATAATTTCTGAGTCTGACCACATGGGGTCTGGCATCTTGAAGTAATTCTGATTGTTTAGTCTGCCTCTAGGTATCACAGAATTAATTGTTTGTCGCGAAATAATTGCATCATATCTGTCACTTTTTCCCTAAAGCTCCTGTCACTACACTGATTTTACAGGCATTCACTGCTGTGTTATAGTCACCTAGTTTTGGTTAACATTTGTTTCCTTTTTCAATGACTACTTCAAACACAAGCAGCGCAAATGCCACAGAACAGAATTGAAAAGTGCATTTTATTGCTGCTTCCTCTTAGAAATGCTAACTTGATTTATTTGGTACTGCCTGAATTGTAGTTCTTCAAGGTATCACCCCTCCCCTTCACACCTACCTTCCCTAGCCGTCAAAGTGCTAATGGTAATTTGACCCGTTATCTGCATGTGATTGACAGCTCACAGCAGGTGACCTGACTAATGTACTGTTTTGTCACAGCCTTTCCTTCCTTACAGTGGGGCACTTTTTTGTTGCACTTGTCCTGCTTTCAAATTTAGATCTGAGCTCCATAGCACTGGGAGAAATCTCAGCTTTGCAAACCATCAAGCTCCCAGTTTCTTTCCTTGCAGTTTGGTTAAATAGCTAACAACTGATAGACTTTAAAGATGATATATTTCATGAACTTGCATAACATTAGTCGCATGTTTTTTTAAGTGGGTAATTTAAGATTAAGGTATCACATACTTCATGCAATCTTATGTAGTGTTGTCTATTAATTGTGACAGACATCTGCTTCCTATGTATAAAGATGCAATTAATGTGTATCCATGGTCATTGCAAATGCATGCTCTTTGTTCATGCAGCTGTTACTGTACTGTTGCCTGTACTTCCTCACAGTACTTTGTCACAAATCAGTAGGGCTGTTCAGATAATTGAGATTATAGTTTGTCATTTAGATTAGAATAGAGTGGGCTGGGCAAGGCAGCTCTGACATCACTACGTGGGGGTTCACTGCCTCTTCTATAGACCATGCAAATAAGGCAGTGGTTACATCACTTTGTGGGAGGAAACATCCTGGTAACTACAGCAAGAGGTCTGGCAGACATGACATCAGCAAATAAGAGCCAGCTAGAGGTTTTTCAACTGGGTTTACAAACTGAAACTAAAACAGTACTGAAAGGTAGGAAGCCTATGAGGTAAAACAGTATAGTGGATTACTTTTTAAAGCTATGGTGATTATTTTTTGAACCAGGATCAAATAACAGGGACTAAAACAGACAGCAGGTTGAGCAATCTGCTTTAATATCCCATTGTTCTCCTTTAATAGACTGAGTATCATATCTGCTTTCTAGGAGTCAGCAAACTGGCTGTTGAAGAAATTGCAGGCTGTGACAAAAACTTCCTCAAAAGCAAGTAAAGCAGGTGTCATGTGTATAGGTTTAGGAACTTCAAGTTCTAATGAATCATACTTTCTGAGGAACTGAGAAACATCACTTTTTCCCTATAAAACAACTGATTCATTCTGTGAAGGGACTATCCAAAGTTACACACATACTTCAGAATCTGAATCAGAAATCTGTGAAGATTTTACATCATCTGCCCATTCCTCTTCAGTTTCAAAATCTTGAATCTCTTGATAAAAAGAAGAATCCCTTCTCCTTTTAGCAGAACCAGGCATGTAGGAAGGGTCAAGAGCCTGTACAAAACTGCTCCTGTCCAGTGTCACTGATACAGGAGAAGGCATTTGTTTAGTCTTTTATTTTTGACAGGAATTCCTGAAGAAGTAGATCCAGATATACCAACAATCACATCCCTAGAGATGAGTGCAGCTTTCCAGCAAAGCAGAGTGGCTTCCCTACCTCTTCATCCACAGCTGATGAGTGAATTTGCCATGTCTGACAAGGACACACAAACAGATGCAGATGATGTATTTAAACCCTAGTCAAAGTTGACAGTATGGATTGCACCACTGGGACCCAAGGAAAGAGAAGAATGAACCGAGGAATCAGCTATGTCCACAGCAGAGTATAAAAAAAAAAAAAAAAACACCACTCCCATTTAAAAGTTATCAAATGTCACATAGTCAATGAAAGCAATTTATACCTATATATATATATATATATATATATATATATATATATATATATATATATATATATAGTTTCACTTTATAATTTCAAAATGCTGAAATCTCGAATTTCAGCATTTCGAGACTATAAAGCTGAATTTCAAAATGTGGAAAGTGCATAATCACGAATTTGAATATCTCAAATTCATGGTTATGGCTTTATATTACATGACGTGCGGTGTTTACGTTGGATGTAGTTTGATGTAGTATATGGATTTGAGTGGAGTTTAAGGTAAGTGACTATTTATTTAGGGGTTTTGGGTGGAGTTTGAGTGTGTGTTAGATTGTTTTTAAGCTGTATGTGTAGGTTAAGGTAGGTAGGTTAACGTATGAGTGTGTAATTGTTGGATGTGTTGGTGTTTGTGTATGTGTGATATATATGTTTGTGTGTGAAGGACTGTGGAATGTCTGGGTGTGAGTGTTCTATCTGTTACTGTTTGTGCAATCTCAGAGTTAGTAAATATAAGTAGGGGGTGTGGGGAGGTGCAGGGGGGCTTGCCCCCCACCTTTTGTGTAGTGTAGGTATTTGCGTGTTTGGTATTTTGTTTTTTTGTGTTTGTTTTGTGGTGTGGGTGTTGGGGTTTGTGTGTGGTGTGGTGTATGCTGTGTGTTCGGGTTTATGGTTTCAGGTTTGTGAAGTTTCGGTTTTGTACGGTTTCGGCTTTATGGTCTCAAAATCCTGAAATTTGAGATTTCAACATTTCGAGATTATGAATTGAAACCATATATATATATATATATATATATATATATATATATATATATATATATTATTGTGTGTGTGTGTGTGTGTGTGTGTATGTATATTACACCATGGATCAGCATTAGCAGACTGATCCTCGAAAGCCCTCAGACGAGCACCCTATTCTGCAGCAGGAACATCTGCCTAAAGGATTGCTTGAGATCTGCATGAATCTGCTACAGAGGAGAACAACTTAGAAAGTCCCTGAGAAGAGGTAAAGAACTGCATCGAACTGATACCATTCCCCACTCAGGAATCATAGAAAAACTCAGTAAGCTAGGCATCAACCCCTATATCACTAGGTGGGTTGCAAACTGGCTCACAGATAGAATCCACAGTGTGAAAGTAGCTGACTCCAAGTCAGACTGCTGACCAGTCAAAAGTGGTGTCCCACAGCATTCAGTCCTGGGTCCTTTCCTGTTTGGTATATACTTCTCTGAAGTTCAGGCCAACACGAAGGGACTCTGGCTGACAAAGTTCACAGATGAATGTAAGTTGGGAGCTATTATTAACTCCCCAAGTGATGTTGACATCCTACAGAAAGCCTCACTGAGACCAACTACTGGTGTCGGAACCATGGACTTAAGCTCAATGCCAAAAAATGTGTCGTCATCCCTTTTGGGAAAAATCCAGTTCCCATGAATTGCCACATCGATGGTAGTCCACTGAACACAGAAGGCGTTATAAGAGATCTGGGAACACAGGTTGACAGCAACCTCTCTTTTGACCACCAAATTGCCACTGTGGTCAGAAAGTCCTTCTGTGTGGCATAACTCATTACTAAGGGTTTTGCATCCAGGATGAAAGAGGTCATTGTCTCCCTCTACTCTTTCCTCATTAGGCCAATCATCGAGTACAATGCCTCATTTGGCATGTACCTCACTAGACACCTGCAACAACTGGAGAGGCTGCAAAAGTACCACACAAAGAGGATCCTAGGCCTTAAACACTTGTCCTATATGGACAGACTCAAAAAACGCCAACTATTCTCTGTCTCATATTGCCTACTTAGAGGTGATCTCTGCTTGACTTACAAAACCATGTCTGACCCAGCTCTGTTAGAAATGCTACATCTAAAGAAATCCCTATCCCTCCACACCACATGCCCAGAGACCTCAACCTCATTACCACAATCAACAGAATGTGCTGAAGGGACAGGTTCATAACCCAGAGACTGCCCATGCTATGGAATAGACTTCCCATAGATGTCAAACAGAGCACCTCACTAGCCCTCTTCAAGAGAAATCTTGATCAGTGGATGGGAAATAGAAAATTCACCCCAGGGATCACGCCAGTGGCTCTACTTGACAGAGGCACTGGGAACTAAGGTCAGGTGGCACGATGCTAGGGTAATCCTATGGGCTAGGCTTGTAAAGGCGCTAGAGCCATTAGCCTAGTACACACCTATGAACCTATGATACTTACTTTAGAGGAGACTGATATAAAAACTGAATAGAAGGGCAAGGGTTTGAGAACTTCATGAAACTGCTTAAAAGGAGATCAGCTAATGAGAACATCTTAAGAATTACTTGACAATTGCACAGGAGGAGAACTGCTTAAGAATTTTTGAGAACTACTTAAGATGAGGACTGTTTTAAGAACTACTCACAAAAATATTTTTTAGCTATTGAAATCTTATATTATTTGGCATTTTTTGTATATTTTCAATATTTGCTTTGTATAATCTTCCTACACACAAAATATTTTTTTACAGACCAGTAGCATGGACTGCTGTACTTTGTGCAATTATTATTAAACTGTTTTTGGTGAAGAAAAGGTAAACTTATACAAATGCTGTCACTTTCTGTACAGATTCTAGAACAGAAATCAATGCTTCTCCATTCACTTCTCCTGTAATAAACCTCTGACCATTAGCTTTATAAAGATCAGAGTAAAATAATTCAGAAACATTATTCCCCGTTTATTATGAGCTAAACATTATAGAGCCCCAGTTGTATGTATTATGCTTATTTACAGTTTTTTTTTCTTCCTCTTCCAATTCTTTCTGCAAGAGAATTTCTCTGAGCCCTGGGGTTCATGGTATTCACTATTCCCATGGTTCATTTTGCTAGACTCCACTTGAGTAAATTTCAGTAGTATCTCAAGACTATTTGGCTCTAGCACTAACACCCTCTAGAGTTTTCTGTCCCTATTCATATGTCTCAAACTCTGCTGATGGATTCAGCAGATCTCCTTTAATCCAGGTCTGCCTTTTCCCATTCCTCCTCCCCCTATTCAGGAGGTGTGCATGGATGCTTCTGATCAAGGTCGGGAAGCTTCATCCAACTGTCTGAAAGTTCAGGGTCTTTGGTCTGAGCAACAGATGTCAACCTCATCAGTATCAAAGAGATGGAGGCTCTAGTCCTAGCTCTTCAAGCCCGCCTTTGAGCTTCAGGTCCATTAGAGGTTTTTCAGACAATACCACAGTCATGTGAACATCAACAAGTATTTGGGCACAAAGTGTTGCCTTCTTTACAGGCTAGTTCTGTGGGCTTGGGATTTTGCAACACACCATCACTTAGTTCTTCAGGTGATTTACATCCTTTCAGAGCTCAGTCTAGTGGCAGATTTGTCTGAGCATGTCCAGGACCCCCACACTCATGACTAGATGCTTCACAGGGAGGTGTTTGTGAACATTGTCCATTGGTGAGGTACTTCTCAAGTAGATCTTTTTGCCTCCCCATGAGCAGGCAACTTCCTTTGTTCTGTTCCAAAGTTCCAAGTCTATTGGAAACAGGATGCCATAGGTTTCTTTTTCTTTCTTTCTCTTTCTTTCTTTCTTTCTTTCTTTTTTCTTTTAAGGAGATGTTCCTGTATGCCTGTCCTCTCCCTCTACTTCCCTGGGTCTTGTACAAGATCATATGGAACACACCCAAAATCTTGCTGGTAACTCCCTTTTGGTCCAGACAGCAGTGGTTCCCACTCTTTCACCTGGCAAAGTGCAGTCATCACAAGTTACCCCAAGAGAATGGATCATCTCACACAGGACAAGGGGTCTCACATTCACTCTCACTTGTCCATGCTTTAACTGACACTTTGGGTGATAGGGTTTTGATTCCTTTCAGGCACCAGTTTTCAGAGAACATGCTTAAAGTTTTGCAGGAGTCCAGAAAGCCCAGTTTTAGAAAATCTTCTATGACTAAATTTAAGAGATCCTTTTTCTGTCAGCATCCCTAAGGTCCTTTCTTTATTGTGTAATAGCTCAATACTGGTTTTTGTTATATTCTTTTGTTAAAGCTCATTCATGAGCCATGTCTGCCTATCTGCTTTTGAGTCCACCTTTGGCTTCTAGTTTTGAAGTCAATCAGTTCCTAAAAGGCATTCTTAACATTAGACCTCCACGAAAGCCTGTTCCTCCTAGGGTGCTTATTTTTATTCTTGAAAAATTGACCCAGTCCCCTTTTGAGCCTGCCTTTTGCTTCTTCTGCAGCATTGTACTTGAAGGCTGTATTGTTGGTGGCTGTTACTTTTGCTGAGAGAGTTTCTGAAATCCAAGACCTCATGGCAATTCCTCAATTTTTGTTTTTTTTACAAGGATGTGAAGCTTTTTTGTACTAATCCTTTTTTATGCCCAAGGTGGTTAATGATTTGTCCTTAAATCAGTCTATTCATCTTCCCTCCTTTTTTCCCTGTCCACATTCTGCCAATGAGAAGGTACTCCATACCTTGGATTTACATGGACAGTTCAGATGTTACAGTAAACTCTCAGTTAACCAGAACTCAAGCAACCAGAAAAAAATTTAAGAAATACAGTACAGTATGAACAATTCAGTTTTTCATGTGTTGCACTTTGTTTTTCCCCACAGAAACATACCTTACATTTTTAGAGTTTGAGTTTTAAAAAGGAAGATACAAATAATTTCCCTTTTTCCCCAACCTGAGAACAAGTCAAACCAAACAAGTCAAATCGCTAAAATGTCAACACTTGCTCCATACTTATTTTATTTATTTATTTTATTTCAGTTTGATTACCAGGGAGGTCCACTGGGCTTGGGGGCCCATTTTCAGTGGAGGCCCGGAGAGAAAAGCTCCACAGAAACAACAATTTTAATTACAAGTAAGAGTTCAAACACAGATAACATAACAATTAACAGGTAGCTACAAATAGTCTTCAATACTAATATCAGATTGCTAAAATAGCAAAAGTATTAACAGTTTCAGTTAAGTTCAGCAGGAAAAACATTGGCATATTGTATAAAAAGCAAACATTTCTGTTTAGTAGCTTATGCAATTAGTATTTTAGAAGAGGTGAGGAAGGAAGGAGGTTGGCCTGGGTAGGTTATGCATATAGTGCAAAAATGCTTTAGTAGCATATACAGTTAGTATTTTAGGAGAGGTTAGAAGTGGTTAGGAAGGTATAGAGGCTAGCCAGGAGAGAAGGGGGAGGATAGTTGGACTGGTGTAGGCTGAAGAGTGCAGTTGCATATCCTATTTAGATAGAGGTGAGAATAAAGTTGGGTTTTGAAGTTATTTATGTTGTTGCAGGTTCTTAGAGAGGTGGGTAGGGCATTCCATTTTTTAGCTAGGGTAAAGGATAAGAGAAGTTGACCTGCTGGGCGCTACTGTCAGTTTGCATGAGATTGCACATTCTCTCTTTAATCTCTCACACACAATCTCTTCAGCTTTCATACATCTCTCCAGTCTCTCACACACAGTCACTTCTGCTTTCATACATGCAGTCGCTCTGTCTCTTTATTCAGTTCATTCAATTCCAATCCACTCAGTGTGCCACTGAAAACAATTCCACGCTTTCTTGTGGAAATATAAGTTTAAAATATTATTATTATAGCCAGGCTTTTAATTACTATATTTCAATATTAAAATCAAATCAATAGTGTTTATGGTATGGTCACCTCACAGCAAGAGGTTCTCCGGTTCGATCCTTGGCTGGGGCGCCTTCTGTGTGGAGTCTGCATGTCCTCCCTGTGGTTGCGTGGGTTTCCTCCGGGTGCTCCGGTTTCCTCCCACATCCCAAAGACATGCTGTAGGTGGATTGGACACTCTAAATTGGCCCTAGGTGTGAGTGTGTGCATGTGTGTGCCTTCTGTGGAAGGTTGGGCACTAGGCTGGCAACTCGACACCGTAAAACTCCACTGCCAATCATGAGCGGACAGGTGATCCTCTGTGGCGACCCCTAACCGGGAAAAGCCGAAAGAAGAAGAAGAAGAGTGTTTATGGTATGGTATAGTATAGGTTACAGTATTTGTCAGGTATATTTTAAATAGTAACTCTCAAGTAACTAGAAATTACACTTATCCGGCATCTACCAATTCCCATGGGTGCTGGTTAGCTGAGAGTTTACTGTACTTGGATAAAACAAAATGCATCAGAAAATCTGAGCAAGTTTGTTTACTTTCATGTCAGAAAATTGTGTTTGGTTGTGTTTAAACAAACCATCTTCTCCCAGATTTCTAAGTCTAAGAAGCTTTAATTATGACCTCAGGTTATTAGATAGGCAATGGCCCATCAGAGCAGTTAGCCTACTGTATACCCATGAACCTATTTATTTCTGTTATCCTTTTCCTGACATGCAGCTTTATTCTTCCTCTGTTTGTGTTTATTCTACCAGGGCATTAGCCTCTTCATGTGCTATTTTCAAGGGTATGGATACTGGATCCATCTTAAAAGATACTACTTGGTCTTTTGTCCACATGTTTACCAACCATTATATATTGGATGCCATTTCCAGGGGAAAGGCTGGATTTGCCAGGACTATCCTTCATGGTTTGTGGAGGACTCTTCTCTGCCTTTCTCATCCTATACTTCCAGTAGCTTTTGACACTCCCAAGTATAAAGAATACTTTGAGTAATAAGGAAGGCCATTGCAAAGTTGTTTAAAATCTTACCATAACAGTAGATGTCCTACTTCTCACTGTTGCAGTATTTGGTCCCTTCCTCCTATCCCCTTTTATTTTTCTGTTGCCCTACTGCTGGCCAAGGGGTTTCCTCTTATGTCCTTATCTCCACTCCATTTCCTTCCTGGAAGGGCATGTTATTGTTTTTCTGGGGTTACTCTGGTTCTGCCATGGCATTTTATTTCTGAAGATTAGGCATCTATACCTTACATATATACCTTATGACGTGCATAAAACAGACATCTGATGTATGAATCCATGAAGGTATAAAGGCTTTGTTATACTGGTCAGACATCGGATTATCCTTGGCAGGATTTCCCAAGTATGAAGGATACTGCAACAGTGAGGAGGAGGACATCTGTTATGGCAAGATCTTACACATATGTACTTTCTTTTCTCTGGCAGTTCTCTTCTTTGCAATTCATGAGTATTTATTATTCAGTTTCCCCCTTAAGCAGTTTTCCTAAGCCTTTCTTAAACAGATCCCCTCTTAAGCAAAATTTTAGCAGTGCTCTTCTCAACAATTTAAGTTAATCACTTAAACAGTTATCTTAAGTAGTTCTCACCCAGTTCATATTAAGATGTTAAGGAGCTCTCAATCAGTCCTTAAGCAATTTTAAGAAATTCTCCTCTTAAACCACTGTAAGGCAGTTTTGCTTTTAAGCAGTTCCTCTCCAAAACAGTTCTCTACTTAAGTTATCTTAAATATGTGTCAAGCTGTTTTTAAGCATTTTTTAGCAGTTATATTGATAATTGGCTCTCAAGCAGTTGTCCTCCAAGTAGCTCATGAACAGCTTTCCTCTTAAGCTACATTTAAGTAGTTCTAAAGACATTCTCATGTTTTGAAGCAGTTACCTTCTTAATTAGCTTATAAGTAGTTCTTGAGCAGTTCGCCACTGAAGCATTTCTTTACTCAGTAACACTGTGAATTAACTACAGTCTCACACTAGGAACAAGAAATAGCATCCAACCCATTAACCGGGAAATCAGTCAAACCACCACAAGCCCAAAATATATATTTTTTCAAAATATAACCTGTTCTTCCTTATACAACGAACACAAAGGGACTTCATTAAAAATATATATATATATATATATATATTGTGCTTCTGGTGGTTCACCTTTTTCTAGTGAGGGGATTGAATGCTGCAGCTCATTCTTAAGCAGTAGTGAAACAGATTATAAGCAGTTCACTGCAGAGATATTAGCTTTATAGTACTAATAGTGTTTAGCTGTTGCACACCAGTAGGGCTATGAAGCCAGCTATTAATTCATAGGCATACTTGTTGCCTCACAGCAAGAGGTTCTCCCGTTCAATTCTCGGCTGGACCGCCTTCTGTGTGGAGTCTGCATGTCCTCCCCATGGTCGAGTGGCGTTCGAAAGACATGCGTAGAATGGGCGTGCCTTCGTTGAAGGTTGGGCGTCGAGAGCTGGCACCTTGGCACCGTAAAAATCTACTGCCAGTCATTAGTGGACCGGAGTTCCACTGTGGCAACCCCTAACCGTGAAAAGCCAAAAAAACAACAACAACTAGAATTTTAAGGAGCAAACATAAGCAACTTATTTGCATGTCAGGAAATAAACAATTAAAGCAGTCAGAACAACTAGATTAAGTGTTAACCCAACAAAGCCCATACTTCTAGGCATCCAGTCTCTCTCTCTCTCACACACACACACACACACACACACACACACACACACACACACACACACGCATGCACACACTTATACAATCATAGTAATACCTCTGAACACACAGACATACACATACAAGACTTTTTTGGAAAAAACTCAGGAAGAACTGCTGAAACATCTTTACTTTGTCTGGAGGAAGACATTCTAATCTCAGTACAGAAGCTAATATACATCCTAGGAAAATAGTTTTGCCAGAAGGGAAGAAAGATCATTTAGGAAGGTTGATTTGAAAATCTAGACTGAATAGAAGATTATGGACATTGTAAATATTCTTGACAAGGGGAAAATGAGTCTGTGAATATAAAGCAATCACCAGACTGTGGAAAGATGCAAACACCCTGAAGCCAGCAATAAGCAATGACTGGAGCAAATCACTTCAATACCCTTGGTGGCCTCAAAAGCCCAACATGCAAGATAGAAAACTGATAATGTAAACCAGTCAGAACAAACCTCACAAAAATGATGGAGTTGCTCACCAATAGAAATTTGTTTCCATTCATGGGGTGATAATAGCCATTATTTAAACCTAGCTTTACCATAAAAAGCTACTTAGGGGTATGATTTCCCCTCTCTTGGCCAGTAATCAAGGAGCCTGAATCCTCACCACTGACACTGGAGAGGGACATTCACTTGGAACAAAAATGGATGCACCCAGTATTTCCAGATGCAGCTCTCTGCATCAAGCACAATTTCCCTTAAGAGCTCACAGGGAACACACCCAGCCTGAGATATGGGTTTCTCTCTCTGTCTCTCCCCAGGTCCCCAGTAAGGCTCCCCAGTGGCACAGCTGCAGAGTTAATTCCTCAGCTGAGTGTCTAAGACAAGTCCTCCACCACTCTCTGTGAAACCAGTGCTTTGTGTCTCTGCTCTACACACAATCTGAAATTTGATTTGTGCACACACACACACACACACACACACACACACACACACACACACACACACACACACACACACACACATGCCTGGGAAAGGCTGGCACAGGTTTACTAGCTATGCCCCCTTCTGTCCAGACTATAAGGTAATTACTGCCACCAGACACTCCAAAGCCAACTAATCTAAGGCTCTTATAAGGGTACCCAATTATACTGAGTGAAATTAATATTAATATGAATGGTAGTTTGACCAATGCAGTAAGACTTTCAGGAGTGGCCACAGTGTCACCAAACAGATATAAGTACTCTCAAAGGCTAAAATATGCTCCAAAGGACCAGCCACAATGAACAGTTTAAACATATTTAATAATAAAAGAACATGAACATACTAAATATTGATTTAAAATAAACACCAGAGTTTCAACCACAGGAAATATTAAAATAACACAGATGAATAGATTCACACAGATACAGAAACACAGTACTTAACTAATCTCCCTATATTTTCCTGACTAATGTAAAGAGTTACTGTTCCATCATCATTCACTAGCACAAGGCAAGATGAAGTGGGAGACAGATCCTTCTACAGTATGTCAGGTTCCAAGAAGCAGACTGCCATGAAACTTCAGTCTCACCTGGTATGAAATGTTATTTTAGTGATGGATTCCAGAATGACATCACATATATCTGGTCATCTGACTTTTGGTTCCCATGCAACCCCCATATCTAGAACCTGCCAGGATTTAGCACCTGTGTGTCAGTAATACACACACACACAGCCTTGCTAAGATCTCGTCTGCGGCTCCTGGAAGTCATAAAACCATAAAACACCTCCACTCTTCCTACAGGAGCTAATAAACTATACATCTTACAGACATTGCATCTCTCACTTCATTCAAAACTGTGAGATAATATCTTTATGGCCTTGGCCCAGTAATTTAATTTCTTACTGTTTTTAAATTTGAGATTAACCGCTTCTCTTCCAGTATCCTCTGTTAAAACATATACATTTAAACAGTTACAATAATGCATGCACATTTCTTTTTCTGCCAGGGAACACTGCTGGTACATTTTTAACATGAGCAGGTTTACACATACATTATTCAATAAAAGCATTTGTAAAAATCAGTTTAATACACAAACAACATATAATTCTTTACAAAATTCCAGACAGCTGTGCTGGCATATGTTGCATATCCACTGCCCTACTTCTCCTGGCTTAGCTGGCAATACCTTACATTGTCACAGGAGGATTAGAGGAAAAGGGGTCTGACTTTTTTTAAACTTAAAATCTTGACAAAAAGACATAGAAAAGAAAGGTGCAGTACAGGTCTTCAGGAGCCTTCCTTTTTATTACCAGATAAATCCTTGAATAAAAGCCTTTGACAGAGGTACAGGATTTATAACTTCCTGTGCCAGTATGTGGTGCAAAATGAAAGTAACAAGACAAACTGGGTTCACAGGGCAAGGAGGCATCCCCTTGGTAGCAGGCTGGACTTTTCATTGCAAAGTGTAACTTTGTTGAATTGAATTCAGAACTTATCTGTCTGCAACAATTTGGTGCCACAAAAAAGATGAAGCCTCAGAGAGATGGAAAGGTTGCCAGGATTGAAAGGTGAGAAGTATGAGCAGGCAATTAGCCATGCTGATTTGATGATTGTTCTTAATTTTTTGAGGCTTGTCTTATCTCTTTTGAGCCTGCTTGCCATTGCTTTTTAAAATATTGTTTGCCAGTACCTCACCTTGTTGCATAAATGACTTATTGACAAAGACAGCTGTGGTGAAAGTGAAATTTTTATTTCCTTTGAAAAAGGAGGATTGAAAAATCCACATCATTCCTTCTATTAACTTTCTCATTTCCTCAGACTTAATACTTCAGTTATTTAATGGCCAAATAAAGCCTCCTTATCTATGGGAAAATTTAAAAATTCACTTTTAAAATGAGGATGTTGTAACATGATGTTTAAACTGAGGACGTCTTTGAGGATGAAGCCAAGTTGTTTTTTTTTTTGTTTGTTTTTTATACAGACCCAGAAGTACAATTTAAAATATACTTAGTAACTTGAGAAGCAGGTGTCACAAAGGCATTGACAGTTTTTTTTGTTAACCAAAGAAGGAGGAAGATTTACTATAGACTTCTGTAGGTTCTCAAAATGTAAAAGTAAAGACTTCAGCATATGAACTTGACAGTTAAAATGCCACAAGTCATACTAATATAGGAATACTTTTACTTTATTTTTTATTTTATTTTACATTTGTTTGCTAGGGGAGTCCACTGTTCACAACTACCCATTTGCTGGTACTATTTGGGTGAAATAATTCAAAAAATAAAGGTATAAGAGTGGCAGTAAGTTCTATATATCAAAAACAGAAGAGAAAGTTACAGTGTATAAAAAAACTGTACAGTAACACTTTATAGATGAAGCAATGATTATAAGAGAAATACACAGATTACAATTGTACATGATATATTGTCAAGTTTACACCAAATTTTATTCTTCCTCAAGTTTTCCTTCCTTGTCAGAGGGTATGTTGTAAGCAGCAGTGAGCTGTTCAGCAGAAAATGTTTCTGATAAAGAAATCACAACTGGGTCTGCTTTAGGAGTTGAAAACAAATGCTTATGAATGCAAGGTCCCGGTGTAACCAGACTTACTAGGAGCTGAACAGTGAGAATCAGGTAAGCTAATAGCTGTGAAAAATATTCTGTAAAGTGAGCAACACAGGAGCAATAGCTGCAGCATTTGGCAGTTCTTAATGTATTAAATCATAATACATTTTCACTGATGCCGGAATTGCATTCTACTTGCAGTACCCCACACCCCTTCGTCTTGTATGAAACTTCTGAAAAAGATAAATCTTCCTGAGAGAAATCAGAATCAATACTTTCCTCAGAATCAGAATGTTCAGATTGCGAATCAATTCAGGAGGTACAGCTTACCATAATGCCTGCTCTTCTGACTAAAAACCCATGTCAGAAAAAGATGAAACTATTTCCTTTTTATGCCTGAAGAAACAAGGTCGAAAAAAAAGCACCTATAAGTTGCTTAGCAAATCCCAGTAAATATTCACTGTCCATAGAAATCAAATTTTGCTGAACTTAGGAAGATTTTTAAATTTAAACAGATGGGGTCATTTTTGAAGGTTGATTTGAAAATCTAGACTGAATAGAAGATTATACAGATGGTAAAGATTCTTGACAACTGGAAGATGAGTCTGTGAATATAAAGCAACCACCCAAGTGTGGAAAGATGCAAACACCCTGAAGCCGGCAATAAGCAATGACTGGAGGAAAACACTTCAATAGCCTTGGTGGTCTGAAAAGCCCAAAGTGCAAGAGAGAAAATTGATAATGTAAACCAGTCACAACAAATCTTACAAAATTGATGGAGTTGCTAGCCAATAGAAATTTGTTTCAATTCATGGAGTGATAATAGCCATCATTTAAACCTGACTTTACCATAAAAAAACTAGATAGGGGTGTGATGTCCCCTCTCTTGGCCAGTAATCAAGGACCCTAAATCCTCACCACTGACACTGGAGAGGGACATTCACTTGGAACAAAAATGGATATACACAGTATTTTCAGATGCAGCATTCTGCATCTGGAACAATTTCCCTTAAGAGCACACAGGGAACACACCTAGCCTGGGGTCTGGGTTTCTCTCTCTGTCTCTCCCCAGATCCCTAGTAAGGCTCCCTATTAGCACAACTGCAGAGTTAAGTCCTCAGCCAAGTCCTCCACTAGTCTCTGTGAAACCAGTGCGTTGTGTCTCTCCTGCACACACACTCACCTGGGAAAGGCTGGCACAAGTTTACTAGCTATGCCCCCTTTTGTCCATATTATAAGGTAATTACTGCCACCAGACACTCCAAAGCCAGCAACTGTAAAGCTCTTATAAGAGTACCCAATTATACTGACTGAAATTCATTTTAATATGAGTGGTATTTGGACCAGTGCAGTAAGGATTTCAGGAGTGGCCACAGAGTCACGAAACAGATACAAATACTTTCAAAGGTTAAAATGTTCTCCAAAGAACCAGCCACAATGAAATGTTAAATTATATTTAATAATAAAAGAACATGAATATACTAAATATCTATTTAAAATAAACACCAGAGTTTCAACCAAAGTAAATATTAAAATAACACAGATGAATAGATTCACACAGATGCAGAAAAACACTTAACTAATCTCATTATATTTTCCTGACTAATGTACAGAGCTACTGTTCCCTGGTCACTCACTAGTGCAAGGCAAGATGAAGTGGGTGATAGATCCTTCTATGTCAGGTTCCAGGAAGAAGACTGCTATGAGAATTCAGCCTCTCTGAGTATTAAATGTTATTTTAGTGATGAATTCCAGAATGACATCACCTAGATCTGGTCATCTGAATTTTGGTTCCCATGCAGTCCCCCATGGCTAGAAACCGCCATGATTTAGCACCTGTGTGTCAGTAATACACATTCACAGCTTTACTAATATCTGCTGCAACTCCTGGAAGTCATAAAACCATAAAATACCTCCACTCTTCCTACAGGAGCTAATAAAATATATATCTTGCAGACAATGCGTCTCTGCCTTCATTCAAAACTGTGAGATAATATCTTTATGGTCTAGGTCCACTAATTTAATTTCTTAGTATTTTTAAATTTGAGAATAACTGCTTCTCTTCAAGTATCCTCTGTTAAAAGATATACATTTAAACAGTTATAATAATGCATGTACATTTCTTTTTCTGCCATGGTACACTGTTGGTGCATTTTTAACATGAGCAGCTTTACAAATACAATATTCAACACAAGCATGTGCAAAAATTAGTTTGATAAATATATAATTCTTTACAAAATTCCAGCCAGCTGTGCTTGATGTGTATTGCACATCCACTGCCCTACTTCTCCTGGCATAGCTGGCAATACTTCACATTGTCACATGCGGATTAGAGGAAAAGGGGGTGAAGGGATAACATTTTAAACTAAAATTCTTGACAAAAAGACTTGGAAAAGAAAAGTGCAGTACAGGTCTTCAGGAGCCTTCCTTTTTATTACAAGACAAATCCTTGAATAAAATACTTTGACAGAGAGGTACAGGATTTATAACTTCCTGTGCCAGTATGTGGTGCAAAATGAGAGGAAAGAGAGAAGCTTGGTTCACAAGGCAAGGAAGCATCCCGTGGGAAGTAGGCTGGACTTTCCATTGCAAAGTGTAACACTGTTGAATTGAATTCAGAATGTACCTGTCTGCAACAATCTGGTGCCACAAAAGAAGATGAAGCCTGAGAGAGATGGAAAGGTTGCCAGGATTGGAAGGTGAGAGGCATAATCAGGCAATTAGCAATGTTGATTTGAGGACTGTGCTTAATTATTTTGAGGCTTGTCTTTTCTCTTTTGAGCCTCCTTTCTATTGCTTTATAAAATGTTGTTTGCCAGCACCTAACCTTGTTGCATAAATGACTTACTGAGAAAGAGAGCTGAGGTGAAAGTGAAATTTTGATTTCCTTTGAAAAAAAAGGGTTAACAAATCCACATCATTCCTTCTATTAACCTTCCTATTTCCTGAAACTTAATACTTGAGTTATTTAATGGACAAATAAAGCCTCCTTATGGGAAAATTTAAAATTTCACTTTTAAAATGAGGATGTTTTAACATGTTTAAATTGAGGATGTCTTTGAGGATGAAGCCAAGTTTTTTTTTTTTACAGACCCAAAAGTACAATTTAAAATATACTTATTAACTTGAGAAGCAGGTGTGTCAAAGTATTGAAATATTTTTGTTTGTTAACCAAAGGAGGAGGAAGATTTACTATAGACTTCTGCAGATTTTCAAAATATAAAAGTAAAGACTTCAGAATATGAACTTGACAGTTAGAATTCCAGAAGTCAGTCTAATATAGGAATACATTTTCTTTACTTTGTATTTTATTTTACATTTGTTTACTAGGGGAGTCCGCTGATCACAACTAGCCATTTGGTACTATCTGCGTAAAATAATTCACAAAGAAGAATAAAGGTATGAGAGTGGCAGTAAGTTCTATATATCAAAAACAGAAGAGAAGGTTACAGTGTTTAACAAAACAGCACAGTAACACTTTATTTCTCTTATAATCATTGTTTCATTTATACACAGATTATAGTTTTACATAAGTTGTCAAGTTTATACCAGATCACATTCTTCCTCAAGGTTTCCATCCTTGTCATAGGGCATGTGATAAGCAGCAGTAAGCTGTTCAGTAGAAAATGTTTTCGATAAAGAAATTACAGCTGGGTCTGCTTTAGGAGTTGAAAACAAATGCTTATCAATGTTAGAATCCCGGGTAACCAATCAGACTTACTAGGAGCTGAACAGCGAGTAACAAGTAAGATAAAATCTGTGAAAAATATGCTTTAAAGTGAGAAACACAGGAGCAATAGCTGCAGAATTTAGGAGTTCTAAATGGAATAAATCATAACACATTTTCAGTAATGCTGGAATTGCATTCTACTCGCAGTACACCCCCCCCCCTTCATCTTGTATAAAACTTCTGAAAAGGATAAATCTTCCTGAGAGACATCTGAATCAATACTTTCCTCAGAATCATATTGTAAATACATTCAGGAGGTAAACTTACTATAATGCTTTGTCTTCTGACTGAAAATCTGTGTCAGAAAGAGAAGAAACAGAAGGTAGAAAAAAAGCACCTATAAGTTGCTTAGCAAATCCCAGTCAATAGTCACTGCACATAGAAATAATAGGAGACTGGAGGCTTTTCTCATTATTTTCCCCTTCCCCAGACACCTTGATGGATAAGAACCACCTTTCAAAAGACATAGCAGTCCAGGCACAGGTTTCCAATTGTGTCTGGGTGAAGGACCTTTACGTGCCCCCTCTTCTAACAGTGACAACAGTAGTTCTCCTTTGTTTCCTAAGGGCATCTCTAAAGCTGCAGAAGACAGGACTATACCCAGTCTTGGATGGCAACATTTGCTACACCACTGGCACACAAGGACTTAGTAATAACTGTCTTCTTCTCCTCCTCCTTGCAGGCAGGGAAAGGTAAAATCACAGAGACATGAGGTTGGTCTACTTATAAGCTTATAAAGGGACCTTGAAAGAGGATGATAGAGCCTGGATAAGTTGGTAAAATGTGTAGCAGAGTATATGTGTCTCTGAGGTAAACCATTAACAGTTCCCCACAAAACAACATCCTTTTCCCAAAACGCAAATAACTATGAAGGAAAATACTTTAACAAAAAATTATTTTTACCAAATAGTTTCCCAAAAATTATTTTCACCAAACAATTACTGGGAAGCAACAAGGTAGCAGATCTGGCAGGTTGAGTGGATCTTACCACTACTATTAACTAATGTTAATTTGTCACTTTATGAGCAGCAGCAAACTACAGTATAACAGCTAATACAAACAACAGGAGACCACCATAAATGCTAAAGGACACAACAATCTGACTTGCAAGCCAACATCCATGAAAAGATTATGGATTTTTAAAGACAAAAACAGATAATAGCTTAAGAAAAGGAGCTATAAAACCTTAACTTGGTACTCAGACTAAATAAATTCTGGAGACCAGATAACATACCAAGTATGAGAGGAGTCAACAGAGGACAAAAATGTTGGTGAAACAAAAATGTCAGACTTAACCTTTCACAGCTTTTGCAGAGCCAGATCCAGCACTAGGTGACCTATGCAACTAGTTAGGATCCATGCCGGCTGGGGGCATGGCCTCTGTTGACTGATGGGGGTCTGTCTATTCTTTAAAATTAAAAAAAGAAAAAGAAAAAGAAATACAAATCCAAGTGATATAATGAACACAATAGGGTTTTAAGACCTGGCAGGAGACTTATCTATAAGGAACAGCAAACTTTAGAAACCTCAGCATTAGGACATTGTAACATTATTGTAAGAGAGACGTGAGATTTTGAAGTAGGTCGAGTAGCTAAGCAAGCAACAGATCTTAGCTACACAGGAATAGAGAGAGACCAGCAATAAGTTAGTGTGAGCCTAACAGAGATACAGAGTGAGCAGTTTATTAACAGATCTGCACAGGGAGACACTAGTGAGTACAAATAGAGGTATGTGTAATGCTCCAGTTGGGATGTGAGGTTTAGTTAAGTGACTTTGCTCAGAGTCAAACCCTAAACCTTTGGTATTGGCAAGTAAGTGCCTTAAACCTCCACACCAACTGCCAGGTCTCCATTAACTTTATTTTTTTTGTTTTATTTTGTTTTTGTGACTGACTACCTGCATTTATGCATGATCCTAAAAATGTGTGCAGGGAACTACAATTTGAAAACAACTCACAGGTGGCCCATTTCATTTTCACTCAGTGTGAGTTTCAATGCTATTATAATAAATGTGAGATTAAAGGGCAGAGAAGTTTATTGTTGCTCATTGCAATTCTGTTTTCATTGTGAGACTGAATCATTTTGTTTAGCAATTGGCTATCAGTGTTTTTGCTATAAAGTTTGTAATAAAAGCTCTAAATTAAATCCAAATATCTGTAATCACTGTAGAAGTAAAGAAGAAAATGATATACAGTCTGACAGGTTTGAATAGTGTTTATGGTAAATGGTGAGAGATTGCAAGTAATGGAACACAGGAATGGCTGTGGTGAGGGAGGAGGGTAACATAAAGATTTGGATTTAATTAACGTATATTTTAAAGTTTTTAGCAAAAGCATCGACAGCTAGTTGATAAAAGATAAAACTGTTCTGTTACAATAGACTTAGCTTAAACAACAGTAAACGCACATGTATTCAAATACACACGTCAAACCATTAAACTACAAGAGTCATGGACTAAAATTCATAGTCAGATAGCAAAAGCAAAGTTCTAAATAGAAGCTATGTGAAAGTTGAAGGGGTTAAAAGACAGCTCCTTATGCATTAACTGCTTAGCCATGAATCGCCCTATGAAGCAAATGTCTGAGTATCATTGCTACACAATCAGACTGTCATCCTTTATGAATCCCACCTTTAGATAGGTTCCCATTTATCATCTCCCCTGCATATATATATATATATATATATATATATATATATAATATCACTATAATACATAGTTCCCCTACTTAACTCCTCCATACCCCCCCTCTCTCTCGATATATATAGTAGGTGAAGTATTTTTAAAGTTGACATCTTTTTTGTCAACACACTTTGGTTGACAGAGCAGATGGCTGATGACTGTATGATGACTGTATGAGATCACTATATTACCAAAGTTGAGAATATGCCTTTTCCCATAACACTGTGCAATTTAGATTGACAATATATATTTAGAAGGAAGTGGAGGGCAGGGCCCTACATGTGTGTGTATGTGTGTGTGTGTGTGGGGGGGTGCTTCTTTCCAGTAAAAATAAAATGTGATTTTATTTTTGAATCCTCTTTGGTAAGTTTTCAGAGCATGAGCATCACCATCAGTTATTTTTTTCAGTATTTTTCTGTCAACATTGAAACTTGTGTGTTTCAACTTAAGCACAGCCGTAATGCATATGCATGTGTGTGTCTGTGTGTAGATACACACGTGAATATATACATAGATGTGCATACATGTATATTTCATTTATAAATAAAATGAACACTCAGAATATGTGTTGGATTTTATGTATGTGATATATATAATGAGTCTGTTAGACGTTCAAAGTATTAAAACTGCAAATGCCTGCCATAGTGCTAAAAGCGTCCAAATTGCAAAGATTCCAGTGCACAAAAACTTGAATCACAAAAACCCTGCTGATTATATACACCAACTCCAAGACAGCACATACAGTGGGGAAAAGGTGTATATTTACCATCTCGACTGTATTGTGATCATGGGCATATAAACAGCGGCAAAAGTTCAGAAAGTTAGTTTTTGAAGAGTGCAGTCTTTCCTTCACATATAGTATGTGTCTACATTCATGTACAAGTTTTTATGTATTTTTACATGAGATTCATTCAAAAATAAGACAGACACACACAATCATGCATATTCATGGAATCGTATACAGCAGTTACAAACACAACTTTAAAAATGGCAATGTCAGGCTTGACATCCATTCATCTGTTCAACTATTTTCTAATAAACTGCTTAATCCTTTTCAGCATTGTGGTTAGTATATCATTTTTATTTTATTTATTTATTTGCAGTTGGTTAACCAGGATAGTCCATTGGGCCAATAAGAACCCATTTTCAATGGAGTCATGGGGAGAAAAGCTCCAAAACAAAGGTTACAAAAATTATTACAGGAGCTTACAATTTCAAATTATTAGTAGGTTAAACACAAAGCTTTAAAGCAGTGGTAACAAATGATTGCAGCAGTTTACAATGTCAGTCATTTGTGGGTTGCAAACTAAATAAAGATTAAGCTGTTACAAAGTAATTTTTAGGTTTTATTTTTTAGAACAACCCAGATTTAAGTAGGAGCAAAGAAAGAGTTTATGTAAAAAAAAATAAAGCGTTGTGGTAGTATATATATAGTTTCTTCAGAGGAATAGTAGGGTTAGAGAACTACAGTTGACTTAATTATTTGGTGTCTGGTAATATATGAATAAGTTGAAGGTAGTAAGTGGAGAATAGGCTATGAGGGGTGGGAGCAGGAGCATTCCCAAGAGGATGTTAGATGTGAGTGCAGTGATTTTTTAAAAGCAGGGAGGTAGGTGGTGATACGGATGGAGGGAGGAAGGGAGTTCCATAGTCGTGCCAGGGCAAAGAACAGGAGGTTTTTTCCTGGAGAGTGAAGGGGTTTATACAGCTCAATTAGGTTTTGGTTATTAGATCTTAGAATTCTTTGTGGCAGGTGCATTTTAAAGGTAGAGCTGAGAGAGGGACAGAGAGATGGGTGAAAAATGAGTTTGTGAGCAAAAGTGAGCTGACTATAGGAGAGATAGTTGGGAAGCTATAGCCAGTTGAGTTTGTGAAGAGATGTACAGTGATGGGTAGATGATTTGTTACTAGTGGCAAATTTGCCAATTTTATTATAACAGGAGGACAGTTTAGTTTTGAGAGATGATTGTAGGTTTGTTAGGAGAGGGGCACCATAAAGAAGGTAAGGGATGAGAAATGTAGTAGCAAGAGTGAGTTTAGTAGATGTAGTGAGGAATCGATTGTGTCGGTAGAGCATGCCAAGTTTTTGGTGTTTTTTTTTATGTTTAGTTGTAGGTGGCTATTGAATTTAAGCTGATTATCTATTTGGACTCCTAGTAGTTTCGTTTCAAATACTAGTTCAAGAGGTGTGTTATTCTGGTTAGTGATGAAGAATAGTTTTCTATCAATGGTGTTAGTTATTGAGGGGGTAAATACCATAAGTTTGGTTTTTGATGCATTTAGTGCTAGATGATTGTCCTTCATCCACTGTTCTGTAGTAGAGAAGGCGTCTTGAGTCAGTTTTAGGAGAGCAGGGATGTATGTGGCTGCACAGATAATTGTAGAGTCATCTGCATATTGAATAAGTTTAGCATGAGGAATTGAGTGGAAGAAATCATTAATGAATATATTGAAGAGGAGAGGTCCCAAAATGGATCCTTGGGGGACACCAGTGGGTGTGTTAAGGAAAGAGGAGGTGGCGTTTTTCCACTTGACAGCTTGTTGCCTGTTAGAGAGATAGCTGGTGAACCAGTTAAGAGAGGAAGGGGATAAGTTTAGTTTATATAGTTTAGTTAGGAGAATGTGGTGAGAGATAGTGTCAAAGGCCTTAGAGAGGTCAAGAGAGTACAGTAGAACCAGAATCTCTGGCTTTATTTACGGTTTCCAGGAAGGATAGGAGGGCAGTCATGGTGCTGTGACTGGGTCTGAATCCGTGTTGTGTGGAAGTTAGCAAGTTATTATCTAAGAGATAGGGAAGAAGTTGAAGATGGATACATTTTTCTAAGAGTTTTGATATGGGAGAAAGGATGGCGATAGGACGAAAGTTAGTAATATTGTAATTATTGCCTCCTTTGTGTAGGGGAATGATGAAAGCCTTTTTCCAGAGTGTCAGTACAAGACCTTCTTGGATAGAGCGATTGATAAGGATGCTGATGGGGAAGGCAATGGCTTCAGCTGCTATGCTGAGGAAGGATGAGGGAATGTTATCTGGGGCATTGGTGCATGGTTTAAGCCTTTGCAGGAGTTTTCTTATGGTAGATGTAGGAATGGGTTTTAGGGAGAATGGTGGGAGTTGAGAGACTGGGGATGAAGGGGGTGATAAGTGGGGGGATGTAGAAGTAGGAGGTGAGGGATGATTGGAGAAGGTTGAGGTTAGTTTGGTAATAGAGTCTGTGAAGAAAGTATTGAATTTGGTAGCCAGATCTATATCTAGTGCATTAGGGTCTGGGCTAGGGTTATCAGTGGAGCCAGGTTTTAGGAGGGTAGTGATGCCGTTCCAAAATTTTTGAGGGTTGGTTTTGTGATTGTTTTGGAGTAGTGAGAAGTAATTCTATCTATCTACTGTGATAAGCTTTTTAATGGTATTGCGAAGTGTTTTGAATTCATTTAGGGTGGTGGGAGTTTTGTTTCTTTGGTAATGTGTCCAGGTTTTGTCTCTGAGTCGCATTGTAGTGAGTGTATTTCTTGTTAGCCAGGGAGCGGTATTGTTTCTTATTCTTTTGGTTTTTATGGGGGCAAAACTATCTAGCATGTTTAGGAAGGTTGTATTGAAGTGTACAACTGCATTATCTAGGGGTAGAGTTTTTAGCGAGTTCCAATTAATTGATTTTAGGGTTTCTGAGAAGGATATTGCGTTGAATTTTTTTAGGTAGCGAGTGTTGATGTACTTATGAGTTACTTATAATGGAGATGGAAGGCGTCTGGTAAAGATGGGGAGGTGGTCACTGAGGGAATCAGGAAGAGTTCCACTATCAGAGTAGTAGTGGGGGTGAGAGACTAAGATCCAGTCTAGGATACTGCCACTGGAGAAGTCTTTAGAGGGTCTGGTAGTGAGGTTGATGAGTTGAGAGTACTTGTATAGATTGATTTTTAGGGGGTGAGTATGGGAGTGAATGGAAGACCAATTAATATTTGTGTCTCCCATGATAATGGTTTCATTGCTGATATTGGTTGACAGCCAGGATAGAATATCCTCAAGTACTGAGGTATTGTCTCCAGGGGGGATGTAAAGTGAGGCTATGCAGATGTGTTTGTGTTTATTTAACTGAAATAGGGCTAGTACTAATTCTGCATTGGAGAATTGAGGAATGGGTTTGTTATAGGGAGTAATGGATAAGGTGGATGAGTAGAGTATAGCTACCCCACCACCCTTTTTGTGAGCCCTGTCTTTTATTATGATAGAGTAGTTTGGTGGAACTATTTCAGCATCTTTTATATGAGGTTTTAACCAGGTTTCAGAAATAACTAAGATGTCAGATGTATTGTGGAGAAGCCAGGCATGGAGGTTGGGGATTTTGTTAGCTATACTTTGGGCATTTAGAGCAGCTAATAGGATGGGTTTAGATGTAGAGGAAGTTGTGTTTGGGCCTGGGTTAGGGTGTATATCTCCAGATAGATGTATGGCTAAGTGTTGGATTATGCTAATGAGGTATTTCGGTTGCCTTGTATGTGTGTTGTATTTTGTTAGGTTTGTGTGAATGTAGGAGGAAGGAGAGGGGCTGAAGAGTTTATAAGTAGAGCTTAGTTTATAGTAGAAAAATAGATGGATGTTAATGGGATACAGTGCAGGGGAGATTGAGACAAATGAGTGTAAGTGAGTTGAGGGGAGTGAGCTGGTTGTGTGTTGAAATGGTGCGTGATTTATGGAGTTGGTCTGGGTGAGGTAGTGGATGTAAGTAAGGTTCAGAAGTAGTAGTAGTTGGATTGTGTATGATATAAGTTTTGTAAGCATGTTGAGGCTTTGATAAAGTAGTATTGTGTTGTTAAATTTGAAGGGAGGTGTGAAGAGATGGATTATAGGGGAGGGAGTAGGAAGAAGATTGTGATGAAGGGGGAGGGGTGTAATTGGTAGGGAGGAAGTAGGAGTGGTTAGTAGAGTATAAGAGTAGATGCACTGGGGGTGGGTGGGATTTGGGGGTAGGGTAGGGGAGCGGAGTGTGCCCGCAGGGCGGAGTGGGAAGAAACAAGAGAAGGAAGATGCAGCCAGAAAAACAATCAGTGAAATGCAGAGTATGCAAGGTTAGTAAAGTTGTGAGTGGGTAAAGAGTTTAGTGAAAGTGGTGGGGGGTAATAGGGGGATAGGAGGGTACTAAAAACTAGAAGTATCAAAGAGTAGACAATAATTGACAACCACTGTATTTCCAGTAAATGTTTATAATTGTTTTCCCTATATAAAAAGCATTGTTGTAGATATCACTCAGTCACCACCTGTGATGAAAATTTTAAACATGCATGTTTGTTGTGAACTGAATCTAAAGACCTCTAACTTCAGTAGTAGTAGTAGTAACTGTGTGACAAGTGACATGTTCAAAGCTGACACATTGCTTTAAAAAAGTGCTAATCTTCTGCATGAAAATATATCTGAAATCATTTGCATCTACAGAACATCAGTAATATGTTTTTCTACAACAGGTAAAAGCTAGGACTGAAAACATGTACAATTGCAATGATTTCCCTATGGTTAATAGAAATCTTCTTTATCCTTGTCTGACATGGACACAGCAAACCAATAACCAGGAACAGCCATCACAAATAAAGAAAAAAGCACAGCAATGAAGGAATACAACCTTTAATGACCAAGTTAAGCACTTTCTTCCCACTTTGTAGGGACTTCCTCGGAACAACATTATCACCCCCACCCAACCTTTAAATAATACATCAATTAACCAATCAGCCAGCTAATTACACTACAATAATGTATTGAATTCAATTGATTGAACAACCATAAAAAACATACTTAATACATTGTTAAAAATGTATTTGTAACAAATGCATGTAATTCTATTAAAACATTACAAATTCATCCTAAAATATTTTTCAATTTTAAAACACATGAAATGGCAGTAGCCTCATTAATACCTGGATACTCAGTTGCGTCTAAATGCAATTGCCATTTTAACTCACTTAAATCCAAATGTTCATTTTTTTCCCTTGGGTATCTTTAATAATTTGCTGAATTACTAAAAACTTAAATGCATAGTCAGTGTATTCTTTAACATGCCTACTTAATGCATTGGTCATCCTACCATGTCTAATATACAATACATGTTCAGCTATTCTATTGTTGAAATACCTACTGGTTTTCCCTACATAAAATATGGGACATTTTTGACACTTTGCTACATACACCACATTTAAACTGTAACAACTATAATGCCCATTAATAAATTATAGGTGCCCCACTTAACTTGTAACAATCACCTGTTTCTAAAATGTAGGGACAGAATGTACACAACACTTAAACTTGATTGAAATGTAGGGGAGAGGGTGGGTAACTTACCCAAGGTAGTATATAGAAAGGATAAATCTTTCAAGAATATTTTAGAGAAGTGTCAAGGATAGCAGTAGTCGCAATAATAGAGTAAAAGGGAATTTTAAGTGTAGGATGTGCCAGTAGTGGTAGTTGATTTTAGATGCATTTTTTTGCATTCTATTAGGCCATTTTCCAGTGTCCTATATTAACTTTCAATATAATGACACAATAAATTCACAGTCTGCTGAACTCGTCTGTAGATACAATTTACAAGCAACATACACATTCAAATTTCCTTGCAGAGGTTGAATAAGTAGCACGTAAACTTGTATTATTTTTACAACCTTGTAGTAGATAAAGTAGGTTAGCAGAACTGGATGGATGGATGCTCAACTTCCATGTTATCCTTTTTACATTGCTGAGCAAAAAATGCACACTAACCTTCCTCATTGCCCATTGTTAACGCTGTTTTTTCTTACCTTGCATGCTCCATTGATTATGCATATCTTTACCGATGGAATGAAGCATACGTCTGTGCATGTAAAAGTGTCAGACAGATGAACAGACATGGATATATACAGGTAAATGTTTGGTTGCAGGTTCATTTAATCGTGAAATTTCTTTGCTGCAAATTAAGATTGAGCGCTTTCATCTTATAAAAATTAAGACTTCTTCAGAGTGATAGACAGACATGTCCAGGGACTATGTACATACATTTGCAACCAGTGAGCAATGAAACATTATCATAAATCAGGATGTCACTCAAAGTGTTCAAATAGAAGTAATTAATGTCAACGCATTAACTCTAAACACAGTATTAAATCAACAAGTGAGCTAAAAAAATTTATGATGAAATAATTAGGCAAATAATTAAACATACAATTAGGCATATGTACAGCATTTAACTACCAGATGCAATGAACTCTATGCCAGACTACAGCAGGTCTTTTCTTAAGTACACATGAAAGGGACACTGTGTCATTAATCCCAGGAACAACCGTGGCATTAAGCCTAAGCTGCCAGGTAAATTCTGTGTACTCCAATAAAGTATCAGTAAAACCAATAAAGTTTGTTACAGTCACCCTGTCTATAATAAAAAAAATAAAAACGTGTAGTTAAGGCACTCACTGGAGTGTCTAAATAAGGCATTGATGGTTTTCTTTTTCTTAATGCCGTAAATATGCTCACAAGTTCTATCTTTGAGCTTTATAATTGTTTTCCCTATATAAAAAGCATTATAGTAGCTGCAAGTGCCAAGTAGACTATGTGGGAGGTATTACAGTTCCAACTTCCAGGGCAGGTGATAGTTCTGCCAGAACTGTTAATGGCAATGCAGGGACTTTCATAGAAGAACCTACACATCTTACATTTTCCACATGTCCTAATTGTACCATAACCCACCATTGATTCCCTGCCACCAGGAGCTAAATCCAATAAGGTCTTAATATTTTTTCCTTTTGAAAACACAATCAGTGGAATAGTTCCTAGAGTCTCTTTGATCTCTTCAGGAAAGGCAATGTTGCAATTTGGCCTCACTATATTAATATAGTGAAAGACGTCCTTACTAAATGGGACAAATCAAACACATCATTGTCGGTTCTAACGACAGATATTTCACCTAATTTAACTACTGTACTTGATTTTATTTTCAAAATAGGTGAAACCCAACAGTGATGTTGCTCACCAGTTCAGCTGAAATATCTCTTAAAGGGATATCCAACAAAGCACTCCAACACATAAATAGCTGTGCCAGAATTAACAAAGTAATGCAGCAAAAGAGCCAACTTCAGCACAGAAACATGGCAGATGGCAGATGGCAGACTTAAACATATTTAATAAATCAATAAAACATACAAAACACGTAAAATGGTTAGCGCTTTCACACCCAAAGGTGCTTCTTCAGACCATACAAACAGAAAAATAAAAAGACAGTTTATATAATAAAACCAATTACATAAACAATAAAATTACAATCCATTAAAACACATACCAACATTTGAGTCCTACTTCTATTAATGAGGAAGATCCTTGGATTTTAAAACAGGTTTCAAAGAAACCTTTCCATTCAACCCAGGAAGTTTATCTGCCTCAAATTAATTATCCACCACAATTCCCTTCTCTCTGTTGTTGTTGTTTGTCTTTCGGCTTTTTCCCGGTAAGGTGTTGCCACAGCGGAACTCCAGTCTGCTAATGATTGGCAGTAGATATTTTTTACGAAACGCCGAGGTGCCAGCTCGACGTCCAACCTTCAATGAATTCATGCCCATTTACTCACGCATGTCTTTCGAATGCTACCCAACCGCAGGGAGGACATGCAGACTCCACACAGAAGGCACTCCCAAGACAAGCCGAGAATCGAACGGGAGAACCTCTTGCTGTGAGGTAACAATGCTACTGATTCCTAAAATCACCTTAACATAAACTTTCCATAACAATTTCCACTGCCATAAATCTAAAAGTGTGTGAAGGGCCACACTTTGATGGATGTTTAGCTAAGGAACTTCTAGTGTCTCCCACCTGGCTGCTGTAGAGATGCTCACTCATCCTTTCAAAAAGAGAGCGATTGGTTTTACCTACATAAAATCTCTTGCATGCTATGCAAGAGGCATAGTAAATTATATTTGATGTACAACAATCAGCTGAAAGTCTAAATTCATATGCAATACCTGTAGAGGACTAAACAAATAGACTAGATGTATCAATATACAATTTGCATCAGAAAACAGTATATGTATGGATTAATGAAATTTGCATTACTTGAGGGTTATTTGACTCAACTGCAATGTAAATTGGAACATATAGTTGTATAGCAGAAGTAATTCTTTGTACTATGGTTGTAGCATAATTATGCTGTAACTGCATGGTTCAGAGACATGCAAAACTTACATGGAAAAAAGGCTGTTAGCAGCCCATTGCATGTAATAAATTAAATGCATTAACTGGTCCCAAAAAAAATCACACAATGCTGTTATAAAGGCAACTACAGGCACACACACTTTCAATTTATGTAGGCCATCACAAAGATAACCAGTCTGTCTCTCTCTCTTTCTCACACACGCACACACACACACGCTGATATAGTCATAATTCTATTTCAACACAAACACGTACAGCATTGGTGTGATTACCTGTTGCAACATTAACAGACCCACTGTTGCTATAGACTGCACTTGGTATATGTCATAAAATACAATGTTCCCTACTCACTGCTGTTCTGTAAAATAGATTATTAGTGTGTGTTTTTGATATGGAACACCGTTCTGTTTTAAACATGGTGAAAGTTTTCAAAGCAGGCCATATAGCTATTTCGCATTAGCCATAGCACTGGACTGATACACTTGCATGCATTATTAACTAGCAGACCACTGAAGGACTTCTAACAATGTGTTTCACAAAGATGGCATTTGAATCCCATCTTTACAGAATGCATTGAAACATCAGGTAATGTAGTTTATTATAAAAAATAAATACTTTTATAAAAATTTTGAATGAATCTATTTCAACCAACTTGTATTGAAAACTGCTAAAAATGTGTTCTAATCAAGGACATCTTGTCACTATAAATATATCATGAAGGCTATTGCTAAATCACTAAGGTTAAATGTGTTGGAATAATTTATTTGGAATAACTTTAAAGGTAAATTTTGGTCTATCTACATGTATATATCTGTATTTAGCTATCAAAACACACATATGTGCATACAGATATACAGGTGAATGTGTATTTGTGCTGTAAATTCAAAACTTTATCATACCACAAGCAGCAGCACCATGGAGACCCCACAGGGGATACTCAAACTGGTTAAGTTTAAATATTTCACATTGACTGTTTGTGGTGGTACAGACTGTCATGTTAGTCTGAGGATTTTTTTATCTGTGTACGTATTCATACAGATATAACACTTAAATGTTTTTGAAGTAGCAGTTAAATGTAAATGTGAAGTGCCCTGTCATAATTATTCATAACAATTGAGTTGTGATCTAGTAAACTACTGTGTAGTGAAAAATATAATGCAGATGGAGTTTGTGCTTTGCAGTTGTGCAAAAAGTGTACAGCACTTCCTGCTTTATAGCCCTTCTATTTTTATTAAAAAAACAAGTTAACATTGTGGCAATACAGTTAATAATGCTTTTGGCATTCAAAATTAAGATGGTGGACCATTTGTTGTTGGGGGGTCATCCCCCCCCCCCACACACACACACACAGAAGGTAAACAACTATTTTGCTTAGAAGTATGTATTATCTCAGAAGCCAGCTTTTCCTTTAACTGGTCTTGTGTCAGAAAACAGCATAAACGATAAATGTCTTGTGTTCCCTTTAAATGTCATTGATTTAGGTAGAGCGATTAGTTGGGCATAGATTAGAGTCTACTTTTCATTTTCCTGTTTAAATTATCCTTTTCTTTTCATGAAATACCGATTCATGCTCTGCTTAACTGTGAGTTTTCTTAGTTATATGAGTGAATATAGCTTGCAGCTGACGTTTCTTTTCATAATATGTAGTACTATCATTGATGGCCATGTTTAATAGTGGTTTTGTTTTTTTAATAACTTTGTGATTGACAGGCTTCTTAGATTTGTTATTGGGAAGTGGGCTAGTCCATGGACCCTTCACTGTCTTGGACCAGGCCACAAGCAGAAAATAACTGAGATAGAAGTACACAATGCATGCACAAGGTAAGCAACTGAAATGCACATATTTACAGTTTAGACCAAATAATACATTTTACAGCTATCATATGAATATATAAAATTGGTGATATACAATATTCAGATAATACAGTAATAAGACAGACCAAGCATAAATGTAGGAATAGAACTTTGGAATGGGGAAAGAAAATGGCATGAAAATGTATAATTAATCTCAGTGTAAGTTCAGAGGAAGTGAAGAAATCAAGGAATGTACAGTTGTGTAAGATCATACTGCAGCAGAAGATGTTATACTTCTCACTGCTGCAGTATTCTTCAGTCTTTGGCTATCCTTTGCAGAATATCCCAATATTTGGCCAGTATACCAAAGTCTTTACACATTCCAGGTACTGTAAGTCAAGATGTATGTCCTACTTGCAAGGCGTAAGATACGTATGTGATGTACAAGCACCTAATCCTCAAAACTGAAGTGCTTGAAAAGAACCAGATTAATCCCGGAGGTACAATAACAAGTACATTCAGGCAGGGAAGGAGGAGGAGTAGGAGAAATGGATAATAAAGATCCCTCAAACAAGAGGAAGGCAACGGAATGTAACACAGTGTTGGTGGGAGGGATGGAATAAGGAAACAGTGAGAAGTAGGATATTTGTTGTTAGGGTAAGATCTGACACAGGTGAGTTATGGCATTCCTTTTCACTGTGGCAGGATTCTTCACTCTTAGGAGAGTACAAAAGCTACTGGAAAATATAGGAGGAGAAAGACACAGAAGAAACCTCCAAAAAACATGAAGGATGGCCCTGGCAAAACCTGTCCTGGCCACAGAAATAACATTCAACTTGTAATGTTTGGTGAAAGTTGCACAGGTGACCAAGTAGCAGCATCTAAAATGGATCTGGTATCCAGACCCTTGAAGGTAGCATCAGAAGAGGCCAAAGCCCAGGTATAATAAGCATGAACAGAATAAGAAAGCTCTGTGTCATGAAAAGAGTAGCAAAATATATGTCCTTTGAAATCCAGGAGGAGATGGCTTGCTTAGACACCACCAAATCCAATTTCCTGGTATGTTTTGTCTTCTCTAGGTAATATCTGAGCTTTCAATGTAAATCTAAGTTGCAAAGGACCCCCTTCCTAGGATTCTATGGAGAAGGGTAGAAAAACAAGATGAATGCACTGATTCAAAGACAAATCATTAAGTATCATGGGCATAAAAGGAAGACTGGTATGAAAAGACATCCTTGTCCTTGTTAAAAACTAAAAAGGGTGGAACTGCCATGAGGGCTTGAAGTTTAGAGACCTTCTAGGCAGAAGTAAAAGCCATCAACAATACAGTCTTCCAAGTACAATTTTTGTGGGGGAGAAAAAACTGCTGGTTCAAAAGGGGATGTAGTCAATGGCTTAAAGGAAGAACAATGAGGTCCCAAGAAGGAGGAGGAATAGGCTTTTTTGGAGACCAAATATGAAGAATGCCTTTCAGAAATGGTTGACTTAAAAACTAGAAGCCAGAGGTAGAGAAACAGAAATGGTTGACAAATAATCTAGAACAGATGAATTTGCCAGGCTATAGCTGGTCAACTCACCCAAATAAGAAAGGAAAGTAGGAGAACCACAGAGGAAGGGTCCAGAACATGCTTGAGACATCAAAGAGAAACACTTTTCCATTTACAAACATAAAGTTTAATAGTAGTGGTTTTTCTGGCCTCCTGCAAAATCTGAAGCACTTCCTCAGAAAATTGGTGTCTAAAAGGAATCAAAACTATGCACCCAAAGTGTCAAATGAAGGGTGGGGCAAGTGTAGGTGAATAAGAAACCCCTTGTCTTGTGTGAGAAAATCCATCCTGGAAGGCAACTTGTGATGATTACCCCTTGCTATATGAAACAGAAGGGGAAACGGGTGCTGTATGTCCCAAAAGGGAGTCACCAGCAAGGTTCTGGGTGTGTCCCACATGATCCTCTACTGGAACTTTGGTATTATAGTGGGATAGGCATATAGAAACATCACTTTCCAAACCAGAGGACATGGCACTCTTGATCAGAACCAGGGAATGTATCTGTTCAGAGGGGAGGCAAAAGATCTATTTGAGGAGTACAAATTGACATTCACATGGAGATGTTTCTAGAAAGTGCAACATCCATTCATTTTCCTGTTTAGTATCAATTTTTATGAAGTAAAAGCCAATACCAAAGGGTTTTGGCTGACTAAGTTTGCATATGACTGCAAGCTAGGAGCAGTCATGGAATCACCAAATGACTTTGCAATCCTGCAAGAACGTTTTGTTTCAAAGAAATTATGTCAAAATCATGGACTGAAACTAAATATCAAAAATGCATTATTGTATCCTTTGGGAAGTCATCTTCCCCAGTTAACTACCATATTGACAATAAAACCCTCAGAGTTGACCCATTTGTTCAGGATTTGGCAACGTATGTTGACAGAGACCTAACATTTCACCAAAACCTGTCCATTGTTGATAAAAGTCTCTCTAGAATGTGCAGCTTATAAATAAAGAGATTGTGTCTAGATCATTGGATGTCACTGTCCCCCTTTACTCAAGTTCATAGGTTCATAGATTAGTACTAGGCTAACAATGACCCCATGTGAGAATCAAACCATGTACCTTGTGTTTGTAAGGTGAACACTTTAACCGTTATGCCAACCTGCCACATTCATTAGCACTTATTAGGCCAGTCATTGAATATAATTCCCCCTTTGGCATGTATCTGTACAGACATATGCAACAATTGGAGTGTTCATACAACTGCCTTACTAACTGAATACATGGCCTAAACATGTTCTGTATTAATCAACTGAATGCCCTGTCACTAAACTTCGAATTCTGCAGACTGATAGAATGTGACTTGGGTATAGTGTACAAGAAATCCTCTGTCCCAAAACTGATAGGTTTACTGCACATCAGCAAGTCAAAGGGCATCACAAATAGTTGGCCTAGGGATGTAAACTTATTCTGCAACATCAACAAAATGGTTTGGAGGGAGAAGTGCATCTTTCAGAGATACTGCTGTTCTGGAACAGGCTCCCCAGCCACATAAAACAAAGTTGATCTATGGTTTGGAAATAGAAAATTTACTCCAAGACTGCCTCTGTGCTACTAATGGACAGAAGTTGGTCATAAATGCTTTTTTCCATTCTACGGGTCCTTTCAAATTATCTATGGATTGATCCCAGTCATTATCATTAGGGGCAGTTATATATATAATTGACCATGGGATGAATAAAACATATGAGATAGATTAATTTGAACACAACAAGGGAAATTAGCTAGGCTTAAAATAGCCAAAAAGTGTAGCTAGCCTAGTACTTAACTATGAGTATTTGTCCTGGACCTACTCAGAGTCTGCCTCAAGACTGTGCTCTGAAGGGATGCCAACCACCTGAAGATCCAAGTCATGAAGGACTGCAACGTCCCAAGCCTGAAAAGTCAGCCTGCAAATAATGCAAGGTAAGATTTAGTTACTCCTCCTTTGCTGATATGCTACATGATTGTGGTATTGTCTGTAAAACCATATAGGGAATCTAGAACCAAAAGGGAGTAAAAGCAATAAAGAGCTAGAATTAGAGTCGTTATATCATCAATGCTGATATGGTTTGTCAGTTGGTGATGGGACCAAAGAATCTGGACTTAAAAGGTATTGGAGTAGACTCCCCAGCATAGCTTAAAATCATCCATTTACAGCTACTGAGTAGGGAAAGGAACCTGAAAATGCAGACCTGGATTCTGGGAAATCTGGTGAAGCCAGCAGTGGAGCGTGAGATAAGGCAAGAGAGGAACTAGATACTCCAGAGGTTGGGAATGCTGGAGCAAAACAGTCTTGTTATACCACTGAAATTTCCTCATGTGGAGTTTGACAAAGGGAACCTTCGTAATGGTGGCAGCTATGTAGCCAAGATCTCTGAGAAATTCCCTTGCAGGTAGGACTGGAAGAGATAGAAGGGACTGGAAATAAGCAATCAGAAAAGAACTTGGGAGGCAAGTCATCACTGGAATGGTATGGGGCCTGCAACATTGTAACACTTGGTCCTGAAAGGGAGTCAACACAGATATTTTGAGACTGTGGGTGAAGCCCACACTGCACAGAAGCAGCAAAGTGAAGTGAATCTGTGGAAGTAGGAGCTGCTGAGATGGGGTTTAAATCAAAAGGTTGTCCAAGTTATGGAATAATTGAATTCCCTGAAGCCTGCAGAAGGTTACCACAGGGGCCAGACATTTGGTAAAGACCCACAGAGCTGTAGAAAGACCACCCCCCCAAATAAACAGCTGATAAAGTGAGGAATAAACAGAGAAATAAACAGTTCCTGAACTGAGGGTGAATAAGAATGTGGAGGAAAGCACCCTTCAAATACAGGGATACCAGGAAACCCTGAACCAGCAACAGAGGAAAGACTGTTTGAAGATACAGCATGAAAGATGGAACATTGAGAAATTGCCTGAGAAAGGACATGTCAAGAATGGGGTTTAATGCTCCCTTCTTCCTGGGGAAAAAAACATCCAGGAATAAAAACCTGTTCTCTGCTGACAACAGGGAACTGGCTGGATGGTTTCTTGTACCACCAAATCCTGAAGAACTAAAAGAAAATGCACAAACTTACAAAGAAAAAGCTAAGAAATGAAAGAGAATGGATGAAGGGACTTCTAGATTCATAACAATTTTGGATAATGCAAAGCTCCCAAGCATCTCTAATTATATATTTCTAAACAGGAAAAGAAAGAATCAACCTGAGGGACAGAGGAATCTAACCAAGGGATATGAGTGTCTGAATATCAAATAGAAGCAGATTTGTCAGGAAAGGGATACTTCTGACACTTAAACCATGAGAGGGTTTGTCCAGAAAATCTCTCTTAGAAGTCTTCTTACACCAGTGAGGCTGTTTAGGTTGCCTACAGACCATAGAAGGCTGAGACAAATTCTATTTAACTTAGGAATAAGACAAGACAAACATTTGTTTTAGAGTCTGCATAACCTTACCCTTATTCTGAAGGGTCATCATTCAACAGCAGTAATGCCAAAGAGATTATGGTCATGTAAGGTTGAATCTAATAAATTGGACCTGATGTTTTCAGGCAGAGCCTGGAAACAAACAAGAATAGCTACTCATTACAGATGCAGCTGCTGTAGAGGTGGCATCAGCAGCATCATAACTGCATTTAATGAAATGACAAACTAGCTAAGATGGATAGTTCAACAGGGAAATGTCAGAAGACATATCCTCCATATCCTCCAAATCAAACATATCAGCCAGAATGCCTCCAAGTTTGGAGAGAACAGCCAGGACATACCTAGTTATATGGGTCTGGTAAATTATAGCTCAGAAAGCTAAGGTAGCAGCAGTGTGTTCTTTTTTACTATGTCTGCCCTTGGCACAGCTTTCATCATCTGAAGGTAAAAGATTAGAAGAGGACAGCAACTTGGATGGTTTACAAGTGGCCACAGAAATAGCAGCAGGATCAGAGGAAAGTTTTATATAAAAACGTTTTAGCTGCAGGAACTCTGTATATCCTATCCAGCTATTTAAGGGCTGGAGAAAGAGAATCGAGGGTCTGAGAAGCTGCAGTGAAAGTATCTAAAAGGGCATCCAGTACCGGAGGGACTGTGAACAGCAAGGAAAACCTTTTAGCAAGAGTTTTTAGTAAGTTCTTTGAACATCTGAAACCTGGGAACAGTCCCACTTGAAACGTTCCATCATATGATCCACCATATCCCCAAGAAGGTTCTTCCACAGGGTAGTTAGAAGGAAGGTAATCCTTTTTTTCAGACCCGAGGGCAAGAGGAGAGTGGACTTGAGAAGAGTAAGCCAATGACTCCTCACCAGATAGTAACTCTTCATCAGATGAATCAGAGACCCTAGGATGTTTTGAAGGAGTGGAAGAGCAGGGAACAGAAGCAGGGGCAGATAATCCTTAAAGGGGCTTTAGAGTCATCTGAACATTGAAAAGATCCCAGAATAAAATCCTGCAATATTATGTGAAGATACTTAGTCATAGTGACCATATGTTTAGTCTTCTGCTTCTTTTTTAAAGAAATGTGAGGGTACCAGATGCTGCTTCCCTGACAAGTATATAGGGAATTCCCTAGGCCTCTGTGATATAATCACCCATGGCTCCCTTCCACATCTGTAACAGACATAGGCAGAGAAGCATTGGACATGTGGGTAGACAGCTCCTCGTTGGCATCCAACATGGTTATGGCAGATGGATCTGATGCTGGCACAGGGTGGTCCTTGGATATTTTATCTAACCTGATGGACACATACAGTGGAGACTACAGCAACAGCACCAGGATGCACATTTTTGGCTTTCTTAAATGGTGGCTGAACATTGACGTGGGTTAATTTGGTCATGGTACCCAGAACCAAAAGCTTCAACCACTGGTTCTTCAAATAAATGGAAGAGATGACAAATGACTATGGAGTGTCCTAGGAAGAAATGCCTGACCAGTCTCAGTTATTTTTTTTTGTGTAGCACTCAAACAAAAAGTCACTTATTGTGCCCATACTTATGGATAAATCTGCTTCCCACACTCACATTTCCCCTTAGAAAGAAAAGAACCCAGTGAGGCATTTGTCTTTATAAGGCTTGGTAGATCAACCAAATTCAAAGGTAACATTCAGGTTGGCATCATAGACATTCTGAGGATTAGGTGCTTGTACATGACATATGTACCTTATGCTTTGCATGTAGGACATGCGATATATCTGATGTATGGCACCTGGAAGGTATAAAAGCTTTGGTGTACTGGCTGGATGTCCAGCTATCCTCTGCAGGATATTCCAAGTGTGAAGAATACCAAAACAATGAAGAGGTACAGTGACATGCAAGTTAGATGAACTTTTTCTATTGGTAATCTCTGAAAATAACTACAAGAGTAGGAATTGTTAGTTTCACTGTTAATATTTTCTGGAAGATTAATGCAATTTCTAGCATAAGGTTCCTGAAACATTTCTCCATAAAGCTTTTGAGAAGATACATCCAATAAATCTTCAATATTCACTGCTGTTACTTCTTAAGATGTAGGAAGAGTTCCTCATATTAATTTTACATAAACATAATATATAGAGTTTACACAGTATATCATTACATTTTGATTTTGTTTAACATCAGGTCATTGAGTCCAATTCATTAAAGATTTTCCTCACAGCAGCTGCATGGAGAATAGGATTTTCCCACCGGCAGGACCCATATTTGAAACCTGCCCTGCTGCTTTGATGTAACTCTGTGTAGACTTTGTTTGATGATTTGTTGTCCAAATTTTTGGCAGCAAGTTCTGGGAGAAAAAAATCATGCATGTGAATGTGTATGTACTGTTGTTCAGGCTGACCATTTCCAGGTAGTTGTCTCACACTATTGCTTTTTCTTACATTAACCATAATAAGTCATTTCCAGGCAGAGGTAGGGCCCATTCGAAAAGGACTTTGGCAACTTCAGTGTATTCTGGAAGAATTATAGAGGAGTAACAAGGTCCTCGGTTTGGACTTCTACAAACTGGATTCCTTTCCATATCCAGAAAAGGTTATGCTAGGGCCATTTACCAGGGAATCTCAGAGTCTTAGTTTATTCATTTCCTTCCTTTGTTAAGTTTCTAAGGTATAGTAATCTACCCATTTAGCTTAGGCTACTGTAACATAAATCTATGCATTGATCATAGTATAATTGTGTAAGTAAAATTAACCATAACAGTAGATGTCTTAAAAGATCACAGCTGCAGTAGCCCACATCAGTCCACCCCACTTCATTTGTTTACTTTTGTGTGTTGCCAGAGTATAGGTGTTTCTCTTTTTTTTTTTACAGTTTACTGTTAGATGAGTTTTCTAACATTACTCTGGTAGGGCACTTGCCTCCCTTCTAGGCAAACAATGCTCAAAGGATTCTTGGACTCCAAATATCTTTGCATGGAGCCCTGCTCAGGTTTCTGACAGTTGGAGCATTTGGAATGCACTATTTGGCTTTGTAAACTAACCTACCATGGTACCCCTTTAGCTTAGGCTACTGTAACAGTAATTTATTTCTGCTGTAATGGTAAGTTTTACTTTCTCAACTGTACTTTGCCCTCATAAGCAGTTCTAATCATAAGGAGTTCTCAGTCCCCATTTTTTTCTCGTACAGTTCTCTTAAGTTCTTACCTCAAGTAATTCATAAGCAGTTATTAAGCAGTTCTTCAATAATGTCCTTGTTAAGCAGTTTGCATTTGAAGTAATTCTGCTCTTACACAATTTCTTAAGCAGTACTTTCAACCAGTTTTCCAGCAATTCCCTCTTCCCCATTAAGCAGTTCTCTTCTTAACCACCTTAATTCTTAAGCAGTTATGAGAATTTAAAAGAAGATCACAAGTAGTTCTCTTCTTCAGCAGGTCTGCATCCATTTTGGAGCTCTCTTCTGATACAGTTCTTAAGTTTCAAAAGCAGTTTACCTCATATGCTGCCCCTATGTTTTCACTGTTGTGGATGGACTGCAGTTGTCATCTAAACAAATATGTCTGGTTATTATTATATACTGCCTGAGATGCTAGTTTCTGCTTGTACAGAAGAGTACATATCATTAATCTAATTTTGTGTTCAAAATTTAGAGCAACATTGTATTTCTTGTGTTCCATTTAAATGTCATTTTTTTTGGCAAAGAAATTAGTGAATGTAGATTAGATCCTGATTTTCCTTTTGCTGTTTTAACTATTCTTTTCTTGGCAGTATGGAATAAAGATGTCTTGTTCAGGTTAAATAGGATATTTCTAGATTAAATGAATGTGTATGACATGCAGTTGAAGATGCTGATCTCATTGAAATCTAGTACAATGATTTTGGTCACAATGTTGGTTTTGAATTGGTCAATAGCTTGGTAAATTATTTGTCAATTGGGTAAGTAGGCTAGGCCATGGACCCTCTCCAGCCATGAGCCAGGCAACAAGACAAAACATAACTGAATCAGTAATATGCAATTAATAAATAAGGCAAGTACATGAAAAATTTACAATTATTAGCAAGATAAATGATTTTATTAGGTATTACAGGAGTACAGTTGTGATAGGCTTTTCACACTATTTAACAATATGGATGGAGGTGATGGATGAAGGGAGTATATTAAAATAGGAAAGAGAATAAAAAGAATAAATGAGAAATTATAGGATGCAATTTCAGAGAGGGAAGTATTGCAGTTTGAAAGGATCATATAACCATGAAGGACTTCTATAAAATTGAGTCTAAAGGTGTACTGAATTTAAAAAAGAAGCATAAAAACTGTTTTTTTTTTCAGTGGCAGGATGATGTAAGAAAAGAAGAGAATTTGAAGTATGGGTACATTTATAAAGCTATATTAGAGAAGTTATAGAATAATACTAGTATTATAATATGGAAAAAGAAGTGAATAAAATAAATAAATCTTAATGTATTAATGTTTAAGCAGACATTGTATGTTTGGACTAAAAATTTCTATGCGGGATTGTGACAGAATTTGGCATTCCACAATTTGCTGTGGTCAGTATAGGAAAACAATTATTTCACATGCACTTAAAGAAGCATCACTGTAAATTATTACATGGTTTCCTTGAAACTCACAAAGGCCAGTGTCATATAATTTTGTGTAACAGCCCTCTCTAGTTATTTAATTGCTTGACCAAACAGCCCAGTGGTACTGTCTGTCTGAAAAGTACACCTGCACTACACCATACTGTGTGTGTGAGATAACATGAAGAAACAGTTAGAAGGCAACAAATAAAACACATGCATTCACATTTGTTAACCATGGAAAAAAAAACAGTTTATCATTAGGTGTCTGCAATGGAAATTTAGAGAACACAGATACTGCCCATGCACTTCAAAAACTACAGCATTGTTGATAATGGCAAATTCTGTAGGCATGCATATGTTCATACAGATATACTTATGTATGAGTCTTCCCTTATGATTTTAGAAACTCCAGAACAAATACTCATTTTTTAACAATATTTTAAGTTAGCTATCAATGACATGAACATTGCACATTCTCTTACTGCGGTCAAATGTCATTATTTATGTTTTACATTAGAGAGTCACTTAGACCATTTCATCAGTTCAGTGTTATGTTCACCTTTAGATGTAAATAAATATAAGTAAAAACAAAATAAACAACAATAAAAAAATGTTAATGAATGTTAAGGACATGTCGAATAAAAACAAGACTCGACAAAATGTAGTTCACAACAGATAAGGATGGCTTTCTATATTTTATTCTGAATTTCATCAAGCTAATGCTCTGGGTTTATTACAAGAAGTGAATGAAAAAGGACTATTTTAAATTGGTACTTGTAGAGAAAATGACAGTGTTTGCTTAAATTCACTTTATCTTTAACACAAGCATTTTAATATTTATCCAACAAACAGAAGTAAGATGAAGCAACACCAGGCTATGATAAAACCAGCAACAGTTTATTCAGGAAACTCACAAAGGCATAAGCACTTTCACAGTATTACAACTGCTTCATCAGATGCATAAAATCTATCTAATTAAATGTCCATGAAATAAAAAAATCACATGACATCCTATTAAAACTCAGAGATAACATTTAAATATATGCAGCACTAATAGTAAATGTATAAAAAAGTGAATGTGCATAAAATGTGGGGGGGGGGGCGGGATTGAAAGGGAGTTTGTTAAAACTCCCTTCTTATTTAAAAAGAGGATGTGCTTTCAACTTTGGTTTCAACGGTACGTTATCATTAAGTCCTGACCTTGTATCTGCTCTTAATCTCATAATCCATTTGCTTTCTAAGCACTCTGTTTCATTTTCTAATATCACCTCCTCTGAGACTTTCCTGTACCATATCTATAACTTGAAACCTAAACACATGCTCTGGGGAAGTGTCTGCTACATGTTTGTTTATTTATTTCAGTTTAACAAACTCCCTTTCAACCCCCCCCCCACCTTTTATACACATTCACTTTTTTTTAATACATGTTTACTATTAGTTGTTTTCTTTCGGCTTTTCCTGGTTAGGGGTCACCACAGCGGAACTCCAGTCCGCTAATGATTGGCATTCGATTTTTTATGGTGCCGCGGTGCCAGCCCAACTCCCAACCTTCAGTGAAGGCATGCCCATTCACGCATGTCTTTCAGAGGCCACTCAACCATGTGGAGGACATGCAGACTCCACACAGAAGGTGCTCCAGCTGAGAATCAAATGGGAGAACCTCTTACTGTGAGCCGACAATGCTACCGATGCACCACCGTGGCTTACATGTTTACTGTTAGTGCTGTATAGATTTAAATGTTATATCTTTAAGAGTTTTATTAGGATGTCATGTGATTTTTTTCACTTTGTTATTTAATGGACATTGAATTAGATAGATTTTATGTATCTGATAAAGCAGTTGTAATATTGCAAAAGCACTTATGCCTTTGCCTGTTTCCTGAATAAACTGTTGCTGGTTTTGTGATAGCCTGGTGTTGCTTCATCTTACTTCTGCTTGTTGGATTTATTTTTTGGATCGAGAAGCATTTATTCAGCACACACTGGTATTATTGGACTTTTGCATTTTAATATTTATATTGAAAATATGTAAAAATGCCAAATGTAAGATTTTAATAGCTAAACAATTCTTACCATAAGTAGTTCATAAGCTGTCCTCATCTTAAGTAGTCCTTACGAATTCTTAAGCAGGTCTCCTGTTATGCAAATATTAATTTAGAAGTAATGTTCCTCTTAAGCAGTTTCCACAGCACTATTCTCATAAGAAGTTCCCCCTTAAGCTATTATACAGTTCTCAAGTAATTGTTCTCATAAACAGTTCTTATGAACTTCTCATTTTAAGCAGTTTTTAAACAGTCCTTAAACAATTCCACTTGTATTCAGTTGTTATTCTCCTCTTTAGCAAGTCTCAAGCAGCTGTTATTCTGTGTATTGTTTAAGCAGTTAATTTCTTCCCCTGTTAAGCCCTTTCTAAACAGTCTTCCTTTTAACCAGTTCCCATGCAGTATACAAGCAGTTTTCTAGGAGTTCCTAAGCACTTGGAAGCCGATCTCCTCTCAAGCACAACTGAAGAGGTTATCTTATCTTAACCAATTATTAAGAATTTAAGCCAGTCTTTTAATCAGTTATATTAAGCATGTCTTGCAAAGTTCTTATGCAATTGTAAAACATTTCTTAAGGAATTCTCCTCTTCAGTAATTATCAGGCATTACCTTTCTTAATCAGCTTCCGTCTTAAGTAGTTTTCCACTTAAGATGTTCAATGAAGTAGAAGTCAAGCAGTTTTAAAGCAGTTATTTTTCAAAGCACCACTCAAATCATTCTGTCCTGAAGCAGTTCCATAAAAAGTTTTGTGCCTAAGAAGTTCTCAAGCAGTGCTAAAAGTAGTTCTCCTCCCAAGGAGTTCTACAGCAGCACTTAAAGTGTTCTCATGTTTTGAAGTAGTTATCTTCTTAAGCAACTCAAAAGCTTCAGCAGTTCTCATTCACTCCGGAGCAGCTCTTTTGAGTGTGCACCTTTAACCCCTAGTGGGTGTGGCTTAAGCCTTTAAAAACTAAGTTATCACCTTAGAGTTCTAGAAAACTCTCATTGAAAGAGGTCAAATATCAATAGAGTTGTGTTTGCCATCACATATGGCACAAGACAAAATATCCTGGTACCTTGTAAGTAACATGGTTTTGGAATTATTAATGCAAATATGAACAATCCATATTTGACGCCTAGAGGAGCAGTAGGGGTTAACTGCAGAAGTCGCCAGGAGGAGCACTCGGCTGTAATGAGTGAAGCTGTTCTTAAGTTCTCAAGTTCTGAAAAAGTTCTCAAGTTCTGAAAAAGTTGTCCTTTTAAGAAGAACTTCTATTGGGCAGCTGTTAAGCAGTTAACTTCAGAGATGATAGATCCATAGTGCTATTATTACTTTGCTGTTGCACACCAGTGATGCGACTGGGCTATATACTGATTGTGAGTCATTCTAGAGTTACATTGATCAAACATTAGCATCTTGTTTTCATGTCAAAAATCAAACAGCATTGGAAAACTGCATTAAGTGTTCTGATAATGCACACAGCGTTGTTTTGCAGGTCTAAAAACACACACAATAAAGTGAATATGTACATTCCCCAATACACCTTGTTACCCATACAGAAACTGATATAATCACAGTAGCACCCCCAGACACACATGCGCACTTACAAGCAAGTTTGCAGTACTTACCTGCTAGAGTACTAACAGACCAAATGATGGAATACTCGGCAGTTGGCTTATACCATAAGACACAGTGTTCAGCCGTTGCTGCTGTACTCTGAAATAACATAACTGAGCTTGCCTTTCTCCTACCATGCCATATGCTTCCTGATATAACGACTGTTGGTAGAGCACAGTGCTGCTTTACATTAGACTTCCTGGGGCAGTCAGAGTTGTACGCGGTGTTATCTACCAGACCATTCTAGCACTGCAAACTAGAGGTTTCATACCATTGCATTGTTACAGGGGTCTTTAAATCACGTTCTCATTATATACTGATAGAAACTCAAATATTTTATTGCATATTCAGAACTATTATTAGCATAAAAAATACACTTTCTAAGACATAAAAATGATGTTTTTAAATCAGTTTGTTATGAAAACCATTTTGAACAAAATATATTTATCTCAGGACAGTAATCACTCTAAAAATATAACAGTATTTAATAATTTCTTTAGAGAGAGAGAGAGCAGTAGAGCAGTAGATAGAGATAGAGAGAGATCTATGAAGTGTATGTGTGTGTGTCTGTGTAAGTTGCATTACTTCACAGAATACTGACTCACATAACTCTGTTAAAAGAAGAACCTATGTAATTAGATAATAGTTAGTTAGGTAGTGGCTTGTCTCTGTGCAACTGCCACTTCCCTTGTTGCATATATAAACTGACTCCAAGAGTACACAACTCAGGGGAAAGGGTATATTCCCCATCCCCACTATTACAGAGACCTAACACCACTGTCAGTTAGCTTTCCAGTTGACCAACTGATAGAGGCAGGAAATCTGTTGACAAAACATAAGGTGACCATACCTCTCAACCTGGAAACATCAAAAATCTGGACAAGGCCCATGAAAAATAGGTACAAATCTGTACACTGGTTAACATAAAATTTGCATACATAATTATGTAACCCCACCCACTCCAATGGAATTGTGGGATACCAACTTTCAAACGCAAACTGAAGAACAGACAAACAAAATATGGTACCAGAGTCCCCCTGCAGCCATTGCAATGTCCCTTTACCTGGCTATTTTGCCCCATTTACTATAAACTCTGTGTGCATACTGCTTTACTTCTACATTGAGTATCTGGGATTTTATTTTTATATTTTGTAGCACAATGCACAAACACTGATAGACATATGCTAAACAAAGCAATACTGTATCGCACTGAAAATAGACTTGGAATTAAAACTTCTCTGCCCCTGAAACTCGCATTCATTGAAACAGCACTGAAACCCACACTACATCCAAAGAAAATGCATCTGGCCAGTGGTGGTTAAAGATTACCTTTGGGCTGTTTTCAAATCATTGGCCCCTTGCACAAAACAAGAAACATACATGTGTTCTTTGATACACCTTCCTGACGTTATTAAATTATATTCCTTGTATAATACAGCAAACTTGTTAGACAAAGCACATTTTAAATTTATTGCTTGAACATTTTTCCACTAGGCAATGAAACAAAATGCATGAACCAATAATGACAAAACTGCCCAATTCAGAACATTTCCACCATAAAAGTCTACTTCCACACAATATAAATATATATATATATATATATATATATATATATATATATATATATATATATATATATATATATATGACAGTAGTGTAAGCCACAAGCATCTTGCACAGCTTCTTACACTTACTTTCAATTTCATTTTTTTTTTGGGGGGGGGGGGGCAAAAGGCCAAAAATCAGGGACACATTTTAAACATTGTTTGTATAATTTTGGAAAGTTGCTAGAACAAAATGTAATGTTACCACCATGCATTTCACTGCCAAGTCTTGAACCCAGACCACTGTGTACTACAGTCAGAGCAACATGCCACTATGCCAAATCAGCACTTTCCTGAAAGATAGGAAGACTGAAACTTAAATGGATATAATTTAGTGAATTCAGTTCTCACTTCTCAACATAGCTGTCAACCTCTTAGCACAAAAAACCTGAACAAAGCAAATAATAGGGGGATACAGCCTCAAAATAGGGACAAATTTCAAATACTGATCTTATAAACTTAGAAAATTGCTAGAATAAAAGGTTTTGTGTCACCATTTATTTTCTGAAGAATATGAAGTCTAAAATTCAAATGCCTGTTATTATTTAGTGAACTCAGTGATTTACCACAAAAATCCTGAAAACCACAGATTTTATAAGGAACAGGTCAAAAATATGAGGCATAAATTCACAAGTGGTAGTGGCTATAGAGTTTAGGCTCTTTTTACATTGTACTCAAGGTACAGGGTTTTAGCCTGAGTACCTCTAGCCACATGTGTATTAAAAGCAGGGCATTTATACACACACACACACACACACACACACACACCTGAAATATATTCTCGAGTGCCAGAATAAGAATAAATAAAAATGCACACTTCAGATACGTGAAATAGATTTTTGAGTGCCAGAATAAGAATAAACACACAAACTTCTGATACCCTAAATAGATTATCGAGTGCCAGAATAAGAATAAACACACACAATTCAGACCCCGAAATGGATTCACGAGTGCCAGAATAAGAATAAACACAGACACTTGAGATACCTGAAATAGATTCTCGAGTGCCAGAATAAGAATAAATAAACATTTCTGTTAATTCTTCCTTCCGTTCATAAACACACGCACTTCAGATACCTGAAATAGATTCTCAGGTGCTAGAATAAGAATAAAACATTTCCATTAATCCTTCCTTCTGTTCACCGCTCTGCAGTACCCAGGACTTCTCGCAAGTGCCACCAGCTGTTCAAAATAAAATATTCCTTCTCAGGTGCAGGCAGAATAAATAAACAATTAAAATGTTTCCTTCTCAAGTGCAGCCAGAATAAATAAAACACTTCACCACTCTGCAGTACCCAGGACTTCCCGCTCGCAAAATGTTCACCACTCTGCAGTACCGAGGACTTCCTGCTCGGAAGTGCAATTCAAAACAAATATTGATAGAGCCAGCTGGCCTTGAGCTTATTTCAGACAGGCTGGTAGCCTCAATGGAGCTGACATCATGGTGCATGTGATAATGTCAACTCAGAAAGCACAAAAAAAAAAAAAAAAAAAAAACTGGGAGGGAAAAATTTGCAAATGCTAGGGTGCCACTCTGAAATCATGGCGCCCCATTATTTGGACCATAAAACTCGGTAAAAACTGAGTAATTCAGTATGGTTGGGAGGTATGAAGGTGACCAACCTTATGGTATTCATATATTTTACATAAATACTACAAGAACAACCAGAATCCAGTAAATGATTATATTTGGTGAATACTGAAGTGAATAGCACCACATACAGTACCAGCATGGAGACTTTACAAGACATATTCAAACTAGTTTGAAGTTTTAATAATCTGAATGAACACTTTTGGTGGTACAGTGTGTTGTAATGTCAGTTTGTTGATATGCATGTATAAGTATATGTAAATATATAGAGAGAGACAGAACTCCTTAATGTTGTTGATGATAATAGTACATTGAACATATGATGTGACCTCTCTTTGTTCAAATCACTAATTAAGCTGTGGGCTAGTAAACTATTGTGTAGTCTAAAACATCAACAGGATGGTTGTATTGGCAGATGCAGATTTGTATTGTACATCGTGCTTTACAACCTTTCCATTTTCATTCAAATATTAGCACCTTTGCTGCTGATGTGTAACAATGCAAATAGGATAGTTAAATAAGGAAGTGATGTTCCCATTGAAGGAGTGGGGTACAGTCCCCAGGTAAATAACTGTTTGTCCTTATTAGTCAACATTGTCGGAGATACTGACTTGTGCATGAAGAGTAAATAAATAAATCTATATAAATAAATATATATATAAATGTATCTCCAAACACTATCATATTGGGTGACTTCAACTACCCGAATATAGACTGGGAACATTACTCAAGCCCTAACTTTCTAGCCCAACGGTTCCTGGAGTTCATAAATTCAAATGCCATGGAACAGCTAGTCACTGTTCCCACGAGAGGAGAAAATATACCAGATCTCATTATCACAAACATGGGGACAAAATGCTCCACACCGGAAGTATATCCCTCATTTGTGAGATCTGATCATAAACTAATCTCACTGGAAATCCACATCCCGCCCCCACCCCAAACAAAAAAGACCACAGTGAAGAACTTCTCTAAAGCAAACTTCACACTACTCAAGACTGGTGTGGTATCCTTCAAGGCCCCTGAGCCAGTGGAAACCAAAACCCAAGCTGCGGAAGCCCTTACAAATGTCTTCTATGAACACCTCCAGGACTGCATGGATCAGGCAATCCCAAATAAAACCAAGACTCTTTCCACAAAGGGCAAACGTCCAGTCTGGTGGACCCCAGCCATTAACAAACTTTACATTAAGAGGAGAAAACAATTACATGATAGAACAAAATCCATAAAAGGGAAGTCACCCCTGATCATTATTAGTAATAAAATACGAGCACTCATAAAATCAACTAAGGCCAATTTTGAGAGAAAAATTGCCATGGATTCAAAGGACAATCATAAGGCCTTTTTCAGCTATGTTAGGAACCTGGGTGGAAACTCCCAGATATGCTCAGAATTAGTCCAAAATGATACAAAAATCACTGAACCCACAGACATTGCCAACATACTGGCAGACAGGTTCAGTGCAAACTTCACCCCCCTCTCAACCCCTAAAGGAGAGATAACTATCCCAGCGGAGTGTAGCCTCCCAGACATCTTAAATGCGCAGGTGAAAGCTGCTCTCTCTAAAGCTAAAAACACAGCATCAATGGGACTGGATGGTGTCCCCGGCTGTGTGCTACATGAGCTAAATGAGGAATTAAACCCGCACATAAGGCAGCTGTTTAATCTCAGCCTTACCACAGGATACGTGCCCAAGGAGTGGCATACGGCAACTGTGGTCCCACTCCAAAAAGGCGGTGCCTCTACGGACCCTGGTAATTACCGCCCCATACGCTTAACAAGTCTAGTCTGCAAAGCTATGGAGAGGATCATAATGGAGCTCATAAACAAAGATATAGGGACTTGCAGACATTGGACCCGACCCAGTTTGGCTTCGTCAAGGGCAGATCATGCCTTTTGAACTTGGTCGACTTCTTCGAAACAGTCACCAAGGCCATTGATGAGGGAAAGGCAGTCCATACAGCCTACCTTGACCTTGCAAAGGCTTTCGACACAATACCCCACTTGGGTATTGTAGAAAAACTTACCAGCTTAAATGTAAACCCATATGTCACAAGATGGGTTGCAAACTGGCTTAAGGACAGAACCCACAGGGTTAGAGTTGCTGGCGCTATGTCAGACTCCAAGCCAGTCACAAGTGGTGTCCCACAGGGCTCGGTCCTTGGCCCCTATTGTTCAGCATCTACTTCTCAGAAGTACAGGCCAACATGGGAGGACTTTGGCTGACAAAGTTTGCAGACGACTGCAAACTGGGCGCCATAGTGGAAAGTGCATCGGACACGGATATCCTTCAGAAGGGACTCACGGAAACAGATAGCTGGTGCCAGAGCCATGGCCTGAAGTTAAACGCCAAAAAATGTATAGTCATACCTTTCGGGAAAAACAAGGTAACCCCAAGCTACCATATAGGTGGCAATCCACTAAGCACAGAAGAGGTTATCAGGGACCTGGGGACCCAGGTTGACAGTGGCCTTTCTTTTGACACTCACGTTGCTAAAGTGGTTAGAAAGACCTTCTACATTGCCCACCTGATCATGAAGTATTCACATCCAGATCTAGTGAGGTCATTGTTCCCCTGTACTCTTCACTTATCAGACCAATGATCGAGTACAATGCCCCATTCGGGATGTATCTCACCCGACATCTGCAGCAATTGGAGGGACCCCAAAAGTTCCTCACCAAAAGGATAAAGGGACTCCAAAATCTGTCATATGCTGCCAGATTGAAGAAACTCCAGCTCTATTCAGTCGCATACCGTCTGCTCAGAGGTGACATGTGCCTGACATACAAGACCATGTCCAACCCGGAATTAATGGACATGCTCCACCTCAAAAAATCCAAATCCACCAAAACCACTAGAGCAAGCAACTTAAACCTTAGCACGGATATAAATAGGACATGCTGGAGGGATAGATTTATCACTCAGAGACTCCCTATGCTGTGGAATAAAATCCCGGTCCATGTGAGGCAGAGCACTTCGCTGGCTCTGTTCAAGAGAAATCTTGACCTGTGGATGGGAGATCGTAGGTTTACCCTGGGAATCATCTCTGTGTCACTGCTGGACAGAGGCACAACAAACTAATGGGCACAGTATTTTTTCATATAAGGGGTGGCGTAAGCCACAAAACTTTGGGCTAGGCTTATAAATGCCTTAGGGCAGATAGCCTAGTATAAACCTATGAACCTATGAACCTAAGAGAAGTGTACATAATATTTGTGTTTTTTTCTGGGAAAAATTAGAATCTACATATCATTTAAGTGGTTTTCTGTGAAAAATTAGAATCTAAGTTGAACTTCCTGTGCCTCCTTCAAATGCCATTGATAAAAAGAGAATAATTAGCTGAATGTAGATGATACTTTTCATGTTGTGACTGAATTATTCTCTTCTTGACAATATGAAATGCAGATTGCCGATCTAATCGCTAGATGTAACAATTTCATTGATCAGTGCTACTTTTGTCTTTTTTTATGGACTGCTGTAGCTGGTTATCCCCATCTGTTTTTGAACTGTAATGGCTGATCCCATGTGATGTGCACTTCATCATTCTCTATAATGCTTTGTGGATCATGTTTGCAATGCTTTGTAGCTATTCTATATTGTAGCCCTTGTACAATACCAATTGCAGCAGTCTTGCCAGATTATTGTATCTTTCAGTGTACATGCCCTCTGCCATGTGTATTACACTCAGAAAGAGAATGCACAACTGTTTTCAATTATTTTTTTACAGAACCTATATTAGTCTGTTTCTCCCATATTTTCAATGCACTTTGTAAACCAATGTATAGATAGCCCACTACCCAGGGCTGCCATTATTAACCTTTTGTCTTTTTGTTTCATCTCGCCTCTCCTTAACCATTTGTGCATCAAATCCTTGTCAACATGAGGTTGTTTCATGAGATCTTTATACTTGCCACTATATTCATGGCTTTTCCACATTTCTTTTCTTCTCATATGATACTTCTGTTTATATTCTTTCTTTTTTTGTCTTGGCACATTCAGTTGCTGTTTAATTTTTGTCAACTTCTGGTTTGGCTCCCATTCCCATTTGATACTGGAATGCTTCTGATAAACTAAAACAAGAGGTCATCTTGGACTTCCTCCCCCATGTTGTAAAGTTTTCACTATGTTTGGATCTGATGAAGTCAGCAGATATGTATACAGTCCCGTGACTGCAGATTTATGCATGTAATATATAATATTGATAAACACTGATTTGTATATAGCATTTAATAAGTGTGAAATATTTTTTTCATGTTTTCCTGTCCAAGTGATCTAATACTTTGTGGGGCATAGTCAGTCGTACTAAAACTGTAAGTTACAACAGGAAGATCAAATTGGTTTATAAACTTGGAATTCATCCTTAGATATCTAGACTGATTTCAGTATTATTTTTAGTGTTCTGAAGTATTCTTGTCTGAGTTTTATTAACATTTGTTCAGGTTTCATTGTCAAACCTTCTGTTTTTGCATGGATGATGGCTTAGAAGGGGCTGTTCACCAACCTGTTTCCCAATTAAGAAATTTAACAAGGCCATCAGTTGTCAAACTTTTGAGAAAATTATAGACAAGCCACAGTATTATACCTCTGCAGGATTAACATTCTCAGCTGCATGCCACAATCAGCTATATAACAAAGAAAATCACAAATAAACAGAACATGAATCTGCATTTCATACTGTCAAGAACAGAATAATTCAGTCACAATATAAAAAGTATCATCTACATTCAGTTAATTATTCTCTCTTTATCAATGGCATTTAAAAGAAACTCAGGAAGTTCAACTTAGATTCTCATTTTTGACAGAAAACCACTTAAATGATATGTACACATCTCTTCATGCACAAGCCAGTATTGCCTACAATGTTTACTAAGAAGGACAAACAACTGTTTACCTGGGGGCTGTACCCCCGCTCCCTCAATGGGAACATCACCTCCTTATTTAACTATCTTAACTACATTGTTACAAATCAGTAGCAAAGATGTTAATATCTGAATGAAAATGGAAGTGTTGTAAAAAATAAAGTACAGTACAAATCTTCATCTGCCACAACCATTATTTACATTCATCTTGTTGATGTTTAGGACTACACAATAGTTTACTAGACCAGAACTCGAGTGGTGAGTTGAACAATGGGAGGTAACATCACATGTTCAATGTACTATATCTTCAACTTTAAGGGGTTATATCTCTCTATTTGTTTACATGTACTTCTACATAAAGATTAAAAAACTAACATTACTACACTGTACCTCCAAAAGTGTTCATGCAAAATATTAAAACTTCAAACCAGTTTGAGTATGACTTGTAGAGTCTCCATGATGCTACTGTTTGTGGTGCTGTTCACTTCAATATTCATCAAACATACTCATTTATTGGCTTCTATTTGTTGTTGTTGTAGTATTCGTGTAAAATATAAAAATCTCATAAGGTTGGTCATCTTTTTTGTTTTGTCAACAGATTACCTGCCTCTATCATTTGGTCAAGTGGAAGGCTGATTTTCAGTAGTGCTAGGTCTCTGTAATAGTGGGGATGGGGAATATGCCCTTTTCCCTGTGTTGTGTAGTCTTGGAGTCAGTTTATATATGTAACAGTGGATCTGGCAGTTGCATGGGGGTGAACCCCCCTGTTATTTTGTAATTACATGGGTACTTCTTTTAGCATGTTCAATGTATGGTCGAACTTGTGATAGCAAACACTTTGATGATGATACATGAATCAATCTTCTGTGAAGTACATCAGCTTACAAAGAGACACACAAGCACATACACACACTTCATGTATCTATTTATCTCTCTCTCTCTCTCTCTATATATATATATATATATATATATATGTATGTGTGTGTATGTGTATATATATATATATATATATATATATATATATATATATATATATATATATGAACTTCTTGAGAAATTAATATTATTATATCTTTAGGGTGAGCACTGTCCTGAGATAAACATAGTTTCTTCAGAAAGGTTTTCATTAGAAGCTGTTTTAAATACTTAGGTTCATAGGTAGGTACTAGACTATTGGCCCTAGGGCCTATATAAGCCTAGCCAAACAGTACCCTGGCTTTTGCCACCCAAGAAAATGATTTTCCTGTGCCCCTGTCAAGCAGAGCCACAGACGTGATCCCCATGGTGAATTTCCTATCTCTCTTCCAGTCATCAAGATTTTTCTTGGAGTGATAATGAAGAGCTTTGTTTGATATAGATAAGTAGTTTGTTCCAGAGTATAGGAAGTCTCTGAGACAGGAATCTATCCCTCCAGCATGTTCTGTTTATGTGGTGACAAGGTTTAGGTCTCTAGAGTGTGTAGCTCAGAGGGATTATGTTTTAGTAGCTTTATTTATTTATTTATTTATGCTAATAGTTCTGAATATGGAATAAAATGTGTGATGTCTCTACCCATACATAATGAGGAAGTGATTTAAAGACTACAGTACCAATGCTTTGGTATGAAGCCTCTAGTTTGTAGTGCTACAATGGTCTGATAGATAAGACTGCATTCAACTGTGACTTCCAATTGAAAGTCTAATGTAAAATAGCACTGTGCTCTACCAACAGGCCTTATATCAGGAAGCAAATGGCATGGTAGGGGAAGGGCAAGCTCAGTTATGTTATTTCAGAGTACAGCAGTGAGGGCTGAACAGTGTGTCTTATGGTGTATGCCAATTGCAAGAGTTGCATCATTTGGTGTGTTAATACTCTAGCAGGTATGTACTGCAAAGTTGCTTGTGAGTGTGCATGTGTGTTTGGGGGTATTATTGTGATTATATCAGTTTCTGTATGGATATCTAGTTGTATTTGGAATTTGCTTATTTAGTCTTTTGTGTGTGCTTCTGGACCTGTAAAACAACATTTTGTGCATTATCAGGGGAACATCCAATGCAGTTTTTCCAACTGCTTTAGATGTTTGATTTATAACATGAAAATAAGATGCTAATGTTGGTCTATGTAACCCTAGAATAACTCACAATCAGTATATAGCCCAGTAGCACCATTGGTGTGCAACAGCAAAGTAATAATAGTGATATGGATCTATCATCTCTGAAGTTAACTGCTTAAGAACTGTCCAATAGAAACACTTCTTAAGAGGACGTCTTCAGAACTGAGATCTTAAGAACATGTTCAGAAATGCTTAAGTAGAGAATTGCTGAAACTTTTGATTTGCTTAAGAAGAGAGCTACTTCAGAACAGAAGAACTTTATTAAAGCTTAACTGCTGCTCTAGAACTCCTTTAGAGGCAAACTACTTTTAGCACTGCTTGAGAACTTTTTAGGCAAAAACTTTTGATGGGACTGCTTCAGAACAGAACAATTTCAGTGGTGCTTTGAAAAATAACTGCTTTAAAACTGCTTGACTTCTGCTTCATTGAACATCTTAAGTGGAAAACTACTTGAGAGGAGCTGATTCAGAAGGGTAAAGCCTTCCTTAAGTACTGTTTGACAATTGCATAAGAACTTTCCAAGACATGCTTAATATAACAGATTAAAATACTTATTTAAATTCTTAAGAATCGGTTGTGCTTGAGAGGAGAATGGCTTGTAAACTGCATGGAAACTGGTTAAAATGAAAACTGTTTAGAAATGGCTTAAAAGGAGAATAGACTAACTGCTTGAGCAATACACAGGAGAACATGTGCTTTAGATTTGTTGAACTGGAGAATAAGAACTGAATACAAGTAGAACTGTTTGACTGTTTGAAAACTTAAAATGAGAACTTCATAAGAACTGTTTATGAGAACAACTTATTTAAAGTTGAGGAGATTTAAAAAAAACAATTTCTAATGCATTGTCCTATTTGCAATGAATTACCCTGTGAAGCAAATTTCTAAATATTTGTACTGGAAAATCTCAAAACACCTCTCTACAAATTCCAGCCATTTTTAATTTCATATTTTTGTACATCTCAAGCAGTTGTAATAGTAAATAGTTTATAAATAGTTTTAAAGCAGTTCTCAATCAACTACAGTGCTGTTCTCCTGCTATTTCTCATGCATTCCCTAAGCAGTTCTGTACCAAGTTTCAAACAGTTCCTAAGAAGTCATCAAGCTGTTCTTAAGCAGTTTTGCTGCTGCTTATACAGATGTGCTCATAACAAGTTCTGAAGCACTTCATAAATGGTTTAGAGCACACAACTGTAATGTTCAGATTTTGGAGGGACACTCCTAATTTGTTCTCAAAGTTTTTTTTGCCATTCCTCCTAAAACAGGAAATTATTTTGATATGTTCAAAGTTAATTGAAAAAAATTGTCTCTAATTTGGAATCTTTTAACTAATTATTTTTCCGTTACCCATAACTCTGGAGGAAAAAGATGAGAGGTGTGTTTCAGATAACTTGGCTTTGTAGCACAAATAGTGCACTGCTATTGTGACTTAATAGTTCTATTTAACTAAATTGTCATTCAAAGAAATGCAAGAGTTTCATGGAATAATTACTCATTTGCATGTCTCTAAATCAATCACCTCAACTTTTAACTATTGTGTTATTTCTCCTGTAAAAAACCCACACAGTGCTATGTACAGGCATCTACAGATACATAGACACAGACATATACATATACCTATGTACACCCTCAATTAGATACAGAGTCACACAGCACCTAATTACTCAAAAACCTACAGGCAAAGCAATGGCTGTACATACAGACAAATACACAAATGCATCATGAATGCCACTTCACAGATATAGTTGCACACCACCTCACGGTCTTAACCTTATACACTTACTGTTAC